>NC_064545.1:2749166-3050833 GCF_023856365.1 Brienomyrus brachyistius | reverse complement strand
CAGTGAAAACTTTCTGTCTTTCTGTTCATGGTGTCTCATATGGAAAACTTGAGGCTTGCAAGAAAAAGCTGAATCTAAATACTTAATTAGGGTATGTTTGTCTCACGCAGGCACTGACCTGTGTTGGGATCAATTGAGAAATAGGGCTGGCCCTCCAGAATACTGTAAACCAGCTTGGCACTGTTTCCATACACTGGGTCATCTGCATCTGTGGCTGTTACCTTGGTGACCGACATACCTGTGGATAAAAGAGCCTAAGAAAGATCAAATAAAACCAAATGTCCTAGCAGACTCCGAAAATATGAAACCATATCTCTAGCAAGGCAGGTAGATTTTCGTCTCAAATCCACAGAAAGCCAGCTTGCTTAATTCACTCACATTTCACTATGCATAAAAGACCCTGTTTCTTTTTTGTTCCGTGGACCAGAGATGACAGATTGTGCGTAAAATGGAGTGAGTGTGAGAAAAAGAGTGAGAATGAGAGGATGAGCTGACCATAAGTATTCCTGGGATGACAGGCCAAATTACTCAAAAACTTAAACTTGTTGCTTCCCTGTTGAAGGACCTTTACTTTGACTAATTTACTAGTTTACTTTTCAGTTGTGGAACATTTATATTCAGCAATCCATACACGTCAAGTTTATAAAATCTTGTCCTGACTTGAGTGCATTAAAGTACTAAGCATATATTAAACTGAAAGGAAGCTACACTGTTTTTCCAAGTCAGATTTAAATGGCTGGCCTGGCCTGGAACTTCAAGTTTTATGGATCCTGTTCATGTTTGCTGAACACTACAGATGGGTCTGTGTACCTCAAGCTATGGGCACATAATACCCTATTACAGCCAGTTGTAGCACATTTCACTTTTTTCATCTGCCTGTCTATTCACTCTGTCTGCACGGCTACCATGTGTGTGTTGTAACACATTATATAGCAATAGCTTCCTGTGTCAACAAATGACGATTTTGGCCCTACATCCATCTAGGCCAAATCACAGCTCGCTACAATGTCTATGCATATCATGGAAATGTAGCATTCAACTGCGGTGATGAATGAATCCATGATCAAAGTATGGACTACCGAATTCTAGTATGGTCTGGGTTATCTGCAATTTCTATGGAAATTAATTCTTTCAGACAATTAGTCCGTTGCCTATTGCTTTTTCTCCCTAGGCATGGAATTGCATGCCACTAGGTGTCAAAGTCAAAACCCACTCATGTCTTCAGTTCTGCTTTGTGCCTTTTCAATTTGGTCCTTTGCCTGTTGAGATCCAGATGGTTTAAAAGGAAAGACCACAAGCATTTCTGGTTTCACCCAAAGGAACAATACCCTGTTTTTGAATTTTGAATATCAACAAGTAAAAATGCCCCAAAATGTCTGTTCTGCACTAGCAAAACTGCTGATTTACTAGTGAATTGGATTTTAAACTTTTAGTAAGGCATGACATGCTAAGATAAAATGTATTGTCTCTTTAATGATTTTCTATTTCAATAGAACACCTCACCAAGAATATTATATCATACTAGTTGTCATAAGGGGTGTCGTTAAGTAATAGCATCAATCAATTGAGATTGTCACTGGAGGATCATCCTTAAATGAAAAAGGTCTGAGCTATAATTTAAACATGGCTTTTATTTTCACAAATGCAATAAGCATGGTATAATGAGCTTGACGATGCTGGAAATATATAGTGTGGTAAACATCTAGTCAGGCCATGGCCATCTGTTACCCCTCATTAGATCCAAACAGTCTCAGCTGGGGATGATTGATAGCTGGAAATAAAAGATGTCATAAGGGACACTTTTCTCCAAAGTGGCATACAGTTTGACCCGTTATACTGTACAACTGAATTTTGGAGTCAATGGCTAATGCAATATATAAGGTAAGGATAACATGTTTTTTATTGATGCCATGGAAAAATTCTTTATGGATACATATTTGTAGTGTTACCCGTATGCCACAACAACAGCATTAGCAACAAGAAAAACAACAAAAATGACAATTTGGTAACACTTTACTTAAAGTACTCATGTATAATGCATTATAGGTACCTTTATATATGATAATGTATTCATCTTATAGAGACCATTATAATGCATTATAGTGCATTATAGATGGGAGATCCATAGAGCATTCATAATGTATAATAAACAGGGCTATAATGTGTTATGCCTTATTATAAACAGTTACAGCCATATTTATAATACTTTATGAATGCATTATAATGCATTATAAAGATATCTATAATGCATTATGATGACTGCTTTAAGTGAAGTTTTATCAACAATTTTAAATGCATTTCTAGACTTTTGCTTACAGCATACGACATCCTGCAGATTACTCAAATGGTCATTGTAGCAATGGTTTTAGACTCTTTTCGCGATGCATAATTGAGGTGGTGGTGCATGGCTCAGTGGGATAGCACACTGTGTCTGTGAAACAAAATTTTCTCATTCAAACCCTCTGGTTGGGATTTGGGTTCTTGAGTGGTTACTTGAGAAGCTAAACCTGGTTTGTGTATGTCACTTTGGATAAAACGTCTGCTAAAAAATGCTTACATTAAATTAAAACTTTGCAATTTTGTGAGAAGCCATGATAGCAACATAAGACTATAATGTTTATTTCAGTCATTTTCATTGTGTTTTATTACAATCACAAATCCTACAATGGTGTCAAGGGGACACTACGGCCTTGCTCCCTCAGGATTGAGGGTTGATGGGTTTGAATTCCTCTTACGCTCTGTGGAAGCTTTTCCTTTTGTGTATACCATAGCTTTGGATAAAGTAGTTTCCATATAAATTTTTTATCTTAATTTTGTATTCGCATTCAGAGTTTTCAGTAACAGAATTCACATTTTGTCATAACAGTAAAAACCCATTATAGTGGACTCGCTTATAATTGAATATCGTCTATAACGGACGAGGTCCGCTGGTCCTGGCCGTGCGCGTTTAAGAACATGCAGAAAAAGCATCGGATATAGCGGACTCGCATATAACAGACAAACAACTTGGTCCCCAGGGTTACTTTTAGCTGTAGTTTTGTTCGGCTATAACGGACATGCAGACTCCACCTACAAGGCGCGTGGCGTGCCGGTGATATCCAGTGCAGATACATAGTCGGGATTATTAATAGTCATGATTCTGGTCAGGTATTTGCAGGATTACTACATGTATAATATAGTAATCTATACCACAAGTGTACCTGTGCTGGGGTGTGGCATGAGTAAATGGTGTCCTGTAGTTGTGTTCTGGGCATACAGCATATATCGGACTTTGGAAATAATGGACTGTTTTGCCAGGTGCCTTGAAGCCTGTTATAACTGGATTTCACTATACCATAAAATAAATAGTCATAATTATGTGGGTGGCTTGTTGACTAGCCACCTCGGTTGTGTGATGAACGTGATGACATAGGGGTTGCGTGTGAGAGAAAATATGCTCGTTCAACTGTCCCTGTCCAGGCGCCACTGTAACAAATTTATCCTGCTCGGTGAGAACTATTGCACTATCACACACAACCCCGCAGGGTCATCACAGAGGTGTCCATATTATATAAATAAAAGGACGGACACAGTTTCAGGGAACCACCAGAGTACTGTACACACGTGGCTTCTATTCCATCTTCAATTTTCACACGCAACCCCTACGTGGATGGAGAAAAAATATTTATCAGAGAGATTATGAGGTATGAAGCAAGAAAAATTAAGAACTAGGAAACTTGTTAAACTGTGGGAGGTTAATTATGATTCATGCTGGAAGTTAACTGTCATATCAAGTTTTAGGCTGAATTATAGGTACTGTAAAAAGTAATTGAGTGGCAATTCCCACAATGCATTGGTGATAGGAAAGATTTCACATAGGCTACAACAGCTAAACTATCTATGAATGTGTCCTTCCCACAATCCATGGCTACGTAAGATGACCATCTACCTGTTAATGTCTGCAGCAACCAGCTGCAAGGACCACAAGTAGTTAAGAACCAGCACTTACACCAAGCAGAGACTCTAAAGTCAGATGGTGAAATTATATGAGTCTGTAGGGTAATATTAAACAAAAACATAGAACAATCCATCCATCAATCTATCTATCCATCCCTTCATCCATCCACCAATACATCCATCTGTTTTCTATGCATGCTTGTCATGTGCAGGGTCATGGTGGTCTGGAAGAATCCCAGAAGCTACAGGTAGAAGCAAAAACATATTATTAAAATTAGTAATGGATCGATAAGGATATTTCTGGCAGATACCGGTAGACGATTATTTCTAAAAGTGACACCGATACCGATTGTTTGGGAGGTTCCTTCTTTATCGGAACAGAAACGTCTCACTGTCTGGCCTTGATGTGAGCAATCAAATTTGTTGTGTTGAGATGTATTTAATTAGATCCTCAAATTTTAGCCGGGCAATGTTTGCAAAATGCATTTCTAAAGTTGCTTTTTGCTAATGTTAATAAATAAATCCACAAAGCAGATATATTTCTAATTGTTTAGTATGCGGGTGTGCAAAGCAATATGGGCCACCAATTGAAAGGGAATTATTGGCAGTAAATATCAGCCTTCACAGCTGTTCCTGTGCTGAGAGGCTCAGGTGGCCTCTCGCAGGCGTGCCAAATGGGCCTCCTCCTAGCACTCATGGAGGCCCTTCACCAGCTGGGCCTCCAGAGTGCAGCACGCCTCAGCCTCCCGCAGCTCGCAGGGCTCCTGAGCCAGCCGAACCTCAAAACCGTGACACGCCTCCTCCTGACTGAGCAGTGCCATCCCGTGGCCCGACTCCACTGCCTCGGCAAGACTTCTCTGGCAGTCACACTTTTACTCCCAGCTGGCCAGCTTCGCCACGCAGCTGCTCCAGCTTCCACCGCTCTTGCTCTGCTGACTCCCACAGCCATTCGCAGTCCTGTTGGTCTTGTTTCTGCTGCTCGTCCAGCTTGCAGCTCTCCCAAGTTAGGCAGACCTCTCAGTTGCAGCATGCCTCCTCATGACTGAGGAGAGCAGGTCGTGCTCTCTGCTGGGGTCACACTGCGGCTGCCAAGAGGAGAGAACCCGATGACCTGTGAGTAGTCGGAGTCTGGAGTCCGTGCCTGCCTTGCTCATTTGCCAGCATCGACTCTGCTGAAGTTCCGCAGGTTGGTAGGAGTGGCTTGAGGTCATGCTGCACATGTCCAGGGCTCTCCAGTAGAAAAGGGCGGCACCTTCATTGCTGTGTCGCTCCTAGCTCATCCGCTGGCAGGTGTGAGGGAGGCTTCCGGGCAACAGCGTAGCCAGTACCCCTGGTTGTCTTATCCCCAGCAACGCTTCCTCTTCTGCTTCGTCACTTCACAACCACCCTCAGATCTGCCAGGCTGAAGCGAACTTGCCAGAGGATGATAAGGAGAAACTGCTCCAGTAGCACCAGTGGGGCCACTTCTGGCATCCCACTTCTGACACCATTGTGATGCTTGGCTGACCGAGGTATCGTGGCAGTGACAGCAAAAAACGAGATGAGATGGTTCCTCACGAAGTTGCTCTTTAATGTACAACACAATAAGGAACTATACACAAAGGCAAATGTGGGGAGGTTGCACACTCAACAAGAAGGCTCACACACGGTCGTGTAATTATACAACACTAGAGAACGTCAAGATGACACAGGTAATGGGACAGTCAGGAGCACAAGTAATTACACTATCAAATACATACAAGGGCTATTTCCAGGACTCACAGCGTTATATACAAATCTCGTGAGGATGCCGGAACACTCAATGCCCACCTATGCCACAATATACTATAATGTCCTTCAACACACAAAACAGCATGCAGAGAGACACACAAACCCTGTGGTAGAAATTGCCAAGGATGAAAAACAGGAAAAAATACTGACTCATCACCTATATTCTGATTAGGATCAGGTATAGGATTTGTTTTGAAAGAATAGCCTTCACTTAAAGCTGGAGTGTAGATGCAACCTATCACAAATAATGCTGGCTTTTGCTTCAGCCCTTTTCTGGTTGAGTCTGTAATTTCTGAGACCTACAGATGGTCTTTATCTCACATCTGGAATACAACAGCAGCCACCAGTATTTTATACACAGGGAAAGACCAATGTGAAACATTCAAAAGCAGCTTTCATAGAATAAAAACACAACCGTGTGGGAAAAAAACAGAATAAACATAAAACACTAAATACTGTGCATTATTATACATTGTTAATATATCAATAATTTTTCATTTTTTAATTATAATTTATCAAATCCAGAATTTAAATGTAACGTGCAACAAATCTGTGGCTTTGTACTGTCTGTGGTTAATCATAGATTCATAAGTCATTGCATTTGAAATCATTTCAGTACTTCATGTCTAATTTCATGTAAGAAAATGTGGAACTGAAATGCGACCTTGTCCATTATGCATGAAACATGCATACCCCGATTAGCTGTAACATTAGAACCACCTGACTAATACTGTGTAGATCCCCTTCGTGCCGCCAAAACAGCACTGACCCATCGAGGCATGGACTCCTCTGAAGTTGTCCTGTGGTATCTGGCACCAACATTTTAGCAGCAGCTCCTTTTAGTCCTGTAAGTTGTGAGGTGGAGCCTCAATAGACCTATTTGTCTTGCACATCAAAAGTCAAAGTCAAAGTCAAAGTAAACTTTATTGTCATCTCTGCTATATACTGTACAGGTACATAGAGAGACGAGATGACGTGGCTCCAGTTTTTTTCAGTGCAGACGAGAGAAAGAGACATGTAACAAATCAATAAATATAAGGTATACAAAAAAATATACTATACTTGGAGGTAGAGGTAGAGGAGGTTATAATAGTTATGTATGGAAAATGTGCAAATAAGTGGCAGAAGTGCAAAAATGCTTGTAGCAGAGTTTGTGTGTAAAGCGCAGATGTGCAGGAGTCAATTTGTTCGCAGTCCGGGTGTGTGTGGGGGGGTAAGTGTGTTCAGGAGTCTAATGGCTACTGGGAAAAAGCTATCCCGCAGCCTGGAAGATCGAGTCCTGATGCTGCGATAGCGTCTGCCAGATGGGAGGAGTGTGAAGAGTCCGTGTGAAGGATGAGAGGAGTCAAGTACGATGCAGGAGGCCCTCCTGATGCAGCGCTTGTTGAAGATGTCTTGCAGCGATGGAAGAGACGCACCGATGATGTTCCCAGCTGCTTTGATGATCCTTTGAAGCCGTCGGTTATCGGAAACCGTGCTGTTTCCAAACCAGACGGAGATGCAGCTGGTCAGGACACTCTCTATGGTGCCCCTGTAGAACATGGTGAGGGTGGGAGGTGGGAGGTTGGCTCGCTTAAGCCGTCGCAGGAAGTGGAGACGTTGCTGGGCCTTTTTGGTGATGGAGGTGGTGTTGGTCGTCCAGGTGAGGTCGACTGAGATGTGAACTCCCAGGAACTTGGTGTTTTTTACCATCTCAACCGTGGAACCGTGGATGCTGAGTGGTGTGTGGCTGGGGCGAGTTCTCCTGAAGTCGACAACCATTTCCTTGGTTTTGTCCACATTCAGCGACAGGTTGTTCTCACTGCACCACGTGGACAGCTGCTGAACCTCGTCTCTATACGCCGACTCATCGTTGTTGCTGATGAGCCCCACCACCGTCGTGTCGTCTGCGAATTTGATGATGTGGTTTGAGCTGTGCAGGGCAGTGCAGTCATGGGTCAGGAGTGTGAACAGAAGTGGACTAAGAGCGCAGCCCTGAGGAGCACCTGTGCTCAGTCTGATGGTGCTGGAAACGCTGTTGCCGATTCGAACAGACTGAGGCCTCTCTGAGATCCTGCAGATGCTGGATCAGATTGAGATCTGGAGGATTTGGAGGCTAAGTCAACACATTAAACTGTTGTTTCATGTTCCTCGGACCATTCCTGAACAGTCTCATGATACTTCACTCACCTCTAATCCAATTTTGGTAAGTACTAACCACTGCATACGGGTAACACACCACAAGACCTGCCGTTTTGGAGATGCTCTGACCCAGTCCTCTACCCATCACAATTTGGCCCTTGTCAAAGTCGCTCATATCCTTGCGCTTGCTCATTTTTCCTGCTTCCAATACATCAGCTTCAATTGCTGAGGCACGTAGTGCATTAAAATCACCAATGCTCTGTTGACGACTCAGTAATTGTAGTGTTCCAAACTTCCTCTGGCATTAAATGCATCACAAAAACTGCGTGCTGGGAGCTTCATGGAATGGGCTTCCATGGCCGAGCAGCTGCATGCAAGCCTCACATCACTAAGCACACAATGCCAAGCAATGGATAGACTGGCCGTCACTAGACTCTGGATCAAGTGTAAATGTATTCTGAGGAACGACAAATCACACTTCTCTCTCTGGCAGTCTGATGAACAACTCTGGGTTTGGCTTCCAACTTTCTGGGAACAGTTTGGGTAAGGCCCTTTTCTGTTCTAGCATGACTGAGCCCCAATGCCCAAAGCAAGGTTCACAAAGACATGGTTGGGTAAATTTGGTGTGGAAGAACTTGATTGGCCCACACAGATCTCTGAACTTCATCACATATGTTTGCGATCAACTAGAATAGAGATTGTGAGCCAGGCCTTAATGTCCATGATTAGTGTCTCACCTCACAAATGCTCTTCTACGTAGATGAATGGGCAAAAATTCCCACAGACACACTCCAAAATCTTGTGGAAATCCTTCCCAGAAGAGTGGCAGCTGTTATTGCTGCATAGGGGGGAACAATTCCATATTGATGCCTATGGATTTATAATGGGATGTCATAAAAGTTCCTATAGGTGTAATGGCCAGGTGTCCCAATACTTTTTTTCCATGTAGTGCATAATGGCACCCTTGACAGGTACCACTGTATTGAGATAATCAATGTTATTTGCTTCATTTGTCAATAGTTTTAATGTTATGGCTGATTGATGTTTTTGCCAGTTAAAAACCAGTTAACCCACTACTACTACACACTGCGGTTGAACTGTATTAACTGGAAATTAATGGCAGAGATTTTAAGATTAGAAGACTTATTGTACAAGCTATTTATTATTAGATCTAGGTCGTTGTAGCTTTGTTTTTAAAATAACCTTATTACTCTTCTGTTTTCCTCTCCAATTTCAGTGTGCACTTTGTGCAGTCCTCTGACTCAATGATAAATGTGTTGTGTACTGCTTGCCAGAGTTGCATGTATAACATGCATCTTTGGTCTGGATCCCAGAGGACAGAGTTTATGCTTCTGAGCATAAAGGGCTTGTTTAACTAATCAGTTATAACATTTATTTATTAATGTGCGTTCTTCTTGGAAAGTGAGCATGTTCTTCAGTAAAGCATATAGCACAAAATAAAACAACAATCTATGATTCACCAGTGGAATTGACAAACAAATACAGGAAAAGATATGAAACACTCAGAGATGCATGCGTGTGCCGAACCCTGAACAGATGATGCAAATACTGAACAGATCTGGCACATTTCTGTGCTTCTGGATAAAACATTTACTGCAAGTAAGTGTCTAAATTCATCCCTTTTAAAACTTGTTAAAAACTGCACTGTATAGGATGAGGGAGGGGACAGACTGGTACCTCAGAAATGCCAAAGATTCAACCAAAAGATTGGTAACGGTATGAAGGCTGGGTCTGCAATGTAACACACTCATGCAAATAGACAAACACTACAAAAAAAGACAAAAAAGGTGCACTGTGACAGTCAGTTGACTCCAGAGATGGAAGGTGAATGTGAATGACATCTGCTTATGAATCTTTTTGTATACTACTCGTACATTTATCATACAATTTACATTAAGCATTTGTGGACAGACACATTATAAACAAACACTAACCGTATGACCACTATGCCCATCCTATGATATATTACTGCGTACATAGTTGAGAAATAAACTATCCAGATTCCCAAATGATCTAAAATAGAAACAGTTAAAACCATCAAGACCATTCACAGAAAACAAGTATTTTTACTACCCTTTAACCAAACTTAAGAGGTGTTTTGGGTCCATTACTCAGTAGAAAAATGTTTCAGGTCATGTATACCGTTGGCTTTCTTGCTTGAATAGCCTGCTTCAGATCATGACATGATTTCAATGGGACTGAGGTCAGGATTTTGACTTTCAAAGTATAGAATTTCTGCTGCCCTAAGCTGCTCTGTTATTGAATTTCTCCCATGTTTGAATCATTGTCATGTTGCATGACCCAACTTCCCTTGAGTCAAGAAACCCTGACATCCTGCTGTAGAAATTTCTGATACAACATGGAGCCCATTGGTCCCTCAATAATAACTGTGGTCTGTCCCTGCCCCTGAGGAACCGAACAGCCTCTCAGCATTATACTCACTCCAGCTTATTTAACAGATTGGATGTGGTTTTAGTGCTGGCATACAGTGTTCCATTTTTTTCCACACAAAACAATGTGTACATTTACCAGACAGACCAGCTTCTATCTCAACTGCTCATAGAAGGTTATCCCTCATTATGATTCCACATTATTCTCCTTTAATGATCATTATCCACTCCTGGTGACAGTAGCAGTGACTTTACTGAATTTCTTCCATTTGCAAACTCTTTGTGTAATTTTGCACTGGTGGTGAATGAAATCTTTAGAAATAAATTTATAACAATTTCCAGGTTCATAAGCTTCAAGAACTACACATGAGGTTCTCTAAGATCTCTTTTAATTTGGTCATACTGCACATGAACAAAATTCTCTTGTGAAGGGCAGGTAGCCACAGCTGTGTTACTTTTGTTTTTGGTCAGTGTTATTCAGATCAAATTTTAATAGCCATTATTGAAGGATCCTACATACACACTGCACTGTAAAAAAATTAAATAGCATACTTTCAGCATCTTTTATATTTCAGGATTCAGCCCCATTTGGGATTCAACAAACTTTATTACCCACAGTTGAAAATCAATGTTAAAATGGCTGTCATTTTTGAAGACTGTTTTTTTTTTGTTTGAGTCTTCCTTTGTATTATATATACAGTATCACCCCTATGATAGCACATTGCTGCCATTATGACAAAAATAAACCGACTAATAAATAAATAAAAGCAGTTTCTCATTATACTTGCATGTTAAAATGTCAAAACCATCTCGTTATAATGAGAAAGGCAAATTTAATTTTTGTCACAGTGGTAGCGATATGCTGCCATACAGCCTGCATTGAACAAAATGCACAAGCTTCTGTTCTCCTTCACTGTCTTTTAAATGCATTTTATCCTTGCCTGGTCTTTTCTGGTCCTGGAGCCAATCTGATTAATTCCAGAAATGAAAGGAGTCAAGTCAATGTTTGCTTGGAGGTCTGGTTGCAGAGGGTAAGGCCACCCCACTTATTTGAAACATTTTTGTCAAATTAAGCATTTTTTAAATATATGTTCCAGGAAAAGACTCTCTCCTGTAAAGGTTTTCATTAAACAAGAATAAATGACACTGGTGACTGAATGTCTTGGATGAAAGCAGCCCTGCTGTCCAGTCACATTTTAGTGGGTCCTTTATAGGACTATTATTGTGTTGCGTCTCAGTGTATTTGTCGTGTTTTGTTCTGTGACTGTGTTGTGTTGCAGGACATTCCAGTGACAGCGGTGGTTAATTGTTCTTGTTTCTGCCATCGTGATTGACTGTATAAAGGGGCGCTGTCCCCTTGAAGATGGCTGCGCTCTTCCATTAATGATGCTCCACCCAGCCACGTTCTGTTGTCATGACCGGTTGCTGCTTGTGTGAGAGACAGGAATGGCCATGTGTCTTGTTATTTGGTCTTATCTTTCCGTCTTTTGTAATACAAGCCATCATTCGTATTATTTGCAATAAACCTTTTGTTTTACTGGTCATTTTGTTCATCGTGTGTTGGAGGTTTTTCGCCATCTCTTTTTCTTTGTTAAGGTGTCCTATCCCTAGACTGGCACTTAACAATTGTAGCAAAATTATTTACAAATGGGTATGGAGACTGAATCTCAATACGTCTGTGAGTAATCAGATTTTAAAACGTGTAAAAAAATTGTAAATGCGTACTGAGATTTGCGTAATCAGATTTGTATGCGTTATGAGATTTTCTACATGTCTGGACAAATCTGTAAATGCATGTATAGATCTGTGAACGTGTAGAGATAACTCTCTAAATGTGTGCATAGCTGTGTGCCAGAAAAACAGCAGATCTTTTACCTAACCACTGTAGAATAAACATCTTAAATCTGCTACAAGTTCATATAAATTATATGGAAATGTTTATTTTCTAGAGAAGAATTTCTTTTGAAGATAATCTATCTGTATTTTTTTATGAGGTTAACATGAGTGTACTTGGCTCAGCCCCTTGGCTCAGAATCAGGTAGTGCCCAATGGCAGAAGCCAGTATTTTCAGTAAATATACACTTGGTATCAGGCATGAAGATTTTTTTTTTGTAATTATAATAAATAAGATGTAATTATGTATTATAAATAAGACGATAAATAACATGTAATTTCCAGATTGCTGACAGTGAGTTTTAGTCCACTAAGTAGTAGCAATACTAGCAATATTAAAATACGCACTCCATCACGGAAAAATATAACTGAATGGAAGGAATATGCATAATATAAAACACTTGCAAACACAAAGTAGAAGCAGGTGAATATATGGAATTGGCTAAGAGAAATTTTTCACAGATATTAGCAAAAACTTCAGTATTCACCTTTTCTAATACAGTATTTGTCCGTGTAATAAATTATATTCAGATTTACTTTACTTCGTTTACGTGTGTTTAACCATACTTGTTCAATACCTTCTGGGAATCGAATGTGTAGTAGAATGCATTGGCATGTGACCCGGCTGTCTTACCCACTTGAGACATCTCTGGGACGGTGGCACGGTAGGGGCCTTGGGTGAATTCTGGTGCATTGTCATTGATGTCCTGAATTTTGATTGTGAATTCTGAAGGTGGCTCGAGAGGTTGGTTCGTGTCCCTGTTTATGACTTGTGCCGTGAGTGTGTATTCGGCTTTCTCTTCACGATCCAGTCTCTTCATCGCATGTATGTCTCCTGTCTTTTCATTTATGGAAAAGATTGTCCCAGCTCCCTCGCCTGCTAGAATGTACTTGATGTTTTTGTTGCCGGAATCCAAATCCGTGTGGAGCTAAAAGAGAAGAATGAATTTAGAATAAAGCTAAATTAAAACAGGATTATAATATCAAAATAATTACAGCACAATAATTAAGACTCAATCAGCATATGTGATGACCTGACCTATAGCAGCAGTCTTGAAAGCTAAACAAAGGCAAATATGAATAACAAACATGCATTAAAGACACCTGAAACATTCAGACATCAGATTAAAATTTAATTTTAGGTCTTTGATTTAATATCTGTCTGCTATTCAAAAGTTGCTGTTCTGCAAGACCTTAACGATATAGCTGTTTCAGCTGTCCATCCATCCATCCATCCATCCATCCATCATATCCCGCTAGATCCGAGATCGGGGAAACCCAGACTTCCCTCCCCTCAGCCACTTCATCCAGCTTCTCCGGGGGAATCCCGAGGCATTTCCAGGCCAGCCGAGAGACAGACTCCAGCGTATTCTGGGTCTTCCCCGGGCCTCCTCCCAGTGGGACATGCCCAGAACACCCAGGAGGCATCCTAATCAGATGCCCGAGCCACCTCATCTGGTTCCTCTCAATGCGGAGGTGCAGAGGCTCTACTCTGAGTCCCTCCCGAATGTCCGAGCTCCTCACTCTATCTCTAAGGGAGAGCCCAGCCACCCTGTGATGGAAACTCATTTCGGCCGCTTGCACTCGCAATCTCGTTCTTTTGGTCACTACCCACAGCTCATGATCATAGGTGAGGGTAGGAACGTAGATCGACTGGTAGATCGAGAGCTTTGCCTTTTGGCTCAGGTCTTTCTTCATCATGACAGACCGATGCAGCACCCACATCACTGCTGACGCCGCACCGATCTGCCTGTGATCCCCCTATATTTGGAGCACACCCTCCGCTCCCCCTTCTTAAAGAGGGGGACCACCATCCCGATTCCATTGTTCCCTCACTCGTGAACAAGACCCTGTGACATTTAAACTCCTCCACTTGGGGGAGGACCCCATCCCCGACTCAGAGAGAGCACTCTAGCCTCTTCCGGCTGAGGACCATGGTCTCAGATTTGGAGGTGCTGATTCTCATCGCAGCTGCTTCACACTCGGTTGCGAACTGTCCCAGTGAGAGCCGAAGGTTACGGTACATTGACGCTAACAGAACCACATCATCTGCAAAAAGCAGAGACCTAATCCTGAGGTCACCAAACCGGACACTCTCAACACCCTGGCTGCGCCTAGAAATTCAGTTCATAAAAACTATAAACAGAGTCGGTGACAAAGGGCAGCCCTGACAGAGTCCAACCCTCACTGGAAACGAGTCCGACTTATTGCTGTCCATGTGGACCAGGCTCTGGCACCGGTCATACAGGGACCGAACCGCCCTTAAAAGGAAGCCTTGCACCCCATACTCCCAGAGAACCCCCCACAGGACTCTCCAAGGGACACAGTCAAATGCCTTCTCCAAGTCCACAAAACACATGTAGATTGGTTGAGCAAACTCCCATGAACCCTCCAAAACCCTGCGGAGAGTACTGAGCTGATCCACTGTTCCATGGCCAGGGCGAAAACCACATTGCTCCTCCTGAATCCGAATGCTTCCTCTCCAGACCCCCCGAATAGACCTTACCAGGGAGGCTGAAGAGTGTGATCTCGCTATAGTTGGAGCACACCCTCCGGTCCCCCTTCTTAAAGAGGGGGACCACTACATCGGTCTGCCAGTCCAGAGGCACTGCCCCCGATGTCCACGCAATGCTGCAAATGCGTGTCAACCAGGACAGCCCCACAGCATCCAGAGCCTTAAGGAACTCCGGGCGGATCTCATCCAGCCCCGGGCCTGGCCACTGAGGAGCTTTTTAACCACCTCAGCAACCTCCAACCCAGAGATAAGGGAGTCCACACCCAAGTGCCCATACTCTGCTTCCATGTTGGAAGGTGTGCCGGTGGGATTGAGGATGTCTTTGAAGTACTCCCTCTACCGACCCAAAACGTCCTGAGTTGAGGTCAGCAGCACCCCATCCCCACCATAAACAGTGTTTATGTTGCACCGCTTTCCTGCCCTGAGCCGCTAGATGGTGGACTAGAATCTCCTTGAAGCCATCCGGAAGTCGTTTTCCATGGCCTTGGCAAACTCCTCCCACACCCGAGTTTTTGCCTCAGCAACCACCGAAGCCGCATCCCGCTTGGCCTGCCAGTAGCTATCAGCTGCTTCTGGAGTCCCACAGGCCAAAAAGCCCTGATAGGACTCCTTCCTCAGCTTAACGGCATTCCTCACCACCGGTGTCCACCAGTGGGTTCAGGGATTACTGCCGCTACAGGTTCCGACCAACTTATGGCCACAGCTCCAGTCAGCTGCCTCCACAATGGAGGCACAGAATATGGCCTATTCGGACTCAATGTCCCCCTCCTTCCCTGGGATATGGGAGAAGTTCAGCTAGAGGTAGGAGTTGAAACTCCTCCTGACAGGGAATTCTGCTAGATGTTCCCAGCAGACCCTCACTACATGCTTGGGCCTGCCAGGCCTGGCCAGCTTCCTCCCCCACCAGCAGAGCCAACCCTGCACTAGGTAGTGATCAGTTGACAGCTCCGCCCCTCTCTTCACCCGAGTATCCAAGACATGCGGCCGCAAGTCCGACGACACGACTACAATGTCAATCATCGAACTGCGGCCTAGGGTGTCCTGGTGCAAAGTGCACATATGGACACCTTAATGCCTGAGCATGGTGTTCATTAGAGACAATCCATGACGAGCACATTAGTCCAATAACAAAGCACTGCTCGGGTTAGGATCGGGGGGACCGTTCCTCCCAACCACGCCACTCCAGGTCTCACTGTCATTGCCCACGTGAGCATTGAAGTCCCCCAGCAGAACAAGAGAGTCCCCAGGAGGAGTGTGCTCCAACACCCCTTCCAAGGACTCCAGAAAGGGTGGGTATATTAAACTGCCGCTTGGCGCATAAGCGCAAACAACAGTCAGGACCCATCCCACCACCCGAAGGCGAAGGGAAGCTACCCTCTCGTCCACTGTGGTAAACCCCAATGTACAGGCGCCCAGCCAGGGGGCAATAAGTATGCCCCCGCTCGGTGCCTCTCCTCGTGAGCAACTCCAGAGTGGAAAAGCGTCCAACCCCCCTTAAGGAGAGTGGTTTCAGAGCGTCGAGGTGAACCCGGCTATATCTGGCCGTAACTTCACAACCTCGCGCATCAGCTCAGGCTCCTTCCCCGTCAGAGAGATGACATTCCATGTCCCTAGATCTAGCTTCTACAGTTGAGGATCAGACCGCCAAGGTCCCTGCCTTTGGCCACTGCCCAACTCACATCGCGCCTGACCCCTATGGCCCCTCCTATAGATGGTGAGCCTACTGGAGGGGGAACCCACGTGCCTTGATCGGGCTGTGCCTGACAAGGCCCCATGGGTGCAGGCCTGGCCACTAGGTGCTCGCCATCGAGCCCCACCCCCAGGCCTGGCTGGGGGGTGTGACCCGCGGCTGGGCAAGGGGAACCGTGAATTCAATATCTTTGCAATATCTGATATCCAATATCAGTCTCAGCTGTCTTCTTAGTTAATGTTAATATTGAGTATTAAGTGAATGGTGTCAAAATCCCTTTGCTTCAGGTCTCAGACATGTGAGTAATATGGCTGAAAAAAACAATTGCTGTACTTGACAGATGGTGGTGATATGCACACATATATAAGTGCTGGTGCAGTGTGTGGGGAATGTGACATCACAGCTCATAAATATTCAGTACGGTGCAAAAGAAAATATTTAAAATTATCAATCAGGATTGTAAGTGTATATTTGTTCAGAAAAAAAACACGTAATTTGTATGCAAAGTGACATAAACATAATAAAAACTACAAGAATTTCTTATGTTCTCCAAATAGTTATATATTGTTGAATGGCTAAGGAAACACCACTTCAGTCCCCAAACCTCTCCTCAAAGGCATCCCAGCCCTTTAATGAATATGTTGCATTTCTTCTGCAGCTAACTTAATTTGTTAAATGACTCAGTGATGTATTGATTAGCTGAACAAGGTGTGTCACTCGTCAAGTCAAAAAGACATTGTTGTATTGGATGGTTGCTGGAAATACTGGGGTGACTTTAGGAGAGGCTTTGACAAGGTGGAGTTGGCACGCTTTGGCAGACACAATATCATAGTTTCACACCAACATGATGATCATTAAACATATTTTTCTTTGATCGCCTAAGTCTTTTTCACACACCATGCATACATAATTCTTAGAGTTTATTCTTTTAAAACTTCCATAGAAGTGTGGTTTTCACCACTGCTATGTGTCCAAAGTTCCATTACAGGACACATTTTGCATCTCAGAGTTGTAAACAAGCATTCTGCATTCCTCTTCTAAGATTTGTCAAACACGATGGATATAGCGGAAAATAAAAATAGTAAAAGAGAAATAGTAAAAAGAGTAAGAAAGAAGATTCATTATTTGGCAGGAAAAAAAGAATCAGTTACTGGGTTATATGGGTTAATAAAAGCTCAAATGCTTTTCCCACAGTTAAGTCATTGATATTTTTCTCGTAAATGTGTCAGGAGGCAGTGGGCACATTGAGCGCACTTCCCTTTGATTCACAACCTGCTGAATGGCTGTTTTGCATAATGTGAGCTACATAGCTGTTCAGAAACTTTAAATGCAAATCTGATATCTCCTGAAATATCTGAATATCAATGACACAATTACAGAAAGTAGCATACTTTTTCTACATGTTTGGTGTACACTAGATGCTTTTAGTCCTAACCTGTGCGATGAGAATTATGCAGAAGGGCATTACTCTGATTGTTTATATAGAGTGAAATTTAAAAATAAAATAAAAAATAAAGCACATGTGGTTATGCAGCAGTATGCCACAGGTGCATCTGTTAAAAAGAAAAAAAATAGCTGAGTGGGGTTATTTACCACAAGAAACCAGGCTATCTATAAAAATA
Source organism: Brienomyrus brachyistius (assembly GCF_023856365.1). Taxonomy (NCBI): domain Eukaryota; kingdom Metazoa; phylum Chordata; class Actinopteri; order Osteoglossiformes; family Mormyridae; genus Brienomyrus; species Brienomyrus brachyistius. The sequence continues at coordinate 3,032,875 of NC_064545.1, read as the reverse complement.
ACCAATTACTGCTTGCATCAGTTCATTAGCTGGCCTCTAAGTCGAAAGAAGTTTTAAATCACATTGCATATTGGCCAAGATTACAATTCTCTGGTTCATGAATCTCATCGCTGAGGGAAAATGGACTATTTTACACTTCGATCCTAGTGGGGTGGTAAGGGCTTTTATTGTCTGCTCTAGAATAATTTCTCATTCCCTGTCAGATTATGGAACCTAGAAAAGTCATCAGTGTCTGCTTAATAAGACCTATGCATCCTCCATCCTGTGGGTTGGTGCCAGAATAACTTCACCATATTACACGAAATATTAGTGATTTTGCTTCTTGCCTTGACAAAAAAAGAACAAGAAAAGTTTCCGTTATATACTCTCACCTTGAATCACTATTAGATTCAACTATCTATGTTCTAACGACTTGTCCTGCTCAGGGTCATATGGTGAATGATTATTATGATTTTTTAAAATCTTTGTACATCCTCTTAACTGTGAGGAATATGGTTATTATGCTGTCAAAATGTTATACATTCCATATGGCCACTTTTTTCCCCTGTTATATTTGTAATTTTAATCAACTTGCCAAAATGCAGGTCTGGAAAGAAAATATGTACAATTATGTACAGCAAGATACTGAGGCCTAAAACTACCTCTTTCAGACAAGGAAGCTTACATTAAGTCACTCATGAGGACCTACGTTCCATCTTGCCCTGTATAGTTAACAAGAGAAGGTCCTCATATAGAAAAGAGTTGTAGCAGAATTGATGTGTTCTGTTCGTGGCTGGACTATTTACATAATTAAACAGTAGTAATTACCGGCTAATATCACATGCGAATATTCTATATAAGGCCTGGTAGACGTTCCATTTCCGGTTTACCTGATCTTCACCATCGTCACAGGTATGGAAGACTTTTCTACGTATTTCTACTTTTCTGGTGTACTGTTTTAGCCAGTTGTTTATAGTCACTGCTCATGACTTTGTAGCCTGCTCATCCTCTTAGCCTGGATTCTTTGTCAGAGGCTACTATCTCGTGGACCACTGTCGGCATGGTCACACTTTTTTCCTTTGCAAATTAATTGCATCATACTTCCTGTAGTTAACAGGCATGTTGTTTTAAGTAATAGCTGATACTAGCAGGATATTCATAGGTTTGTCGCTTCCTTGAGTTAAGATGCCCCAATTCGGCTTATAGCCTATTACGGCGCTAGTTTTACACTTTTTACGATCATTGCTTTTAACCTGAGGTTATAAAACACAATTTTATAAAACTGCAATCAAAACTAAAACTGTCTCTCATATTTTGTTGGGTAAGGTTAGGGCTGGGTGGGGGTTAAGGTTGTCATAGCTGAGATTATGGTTATACCCATGGAAATGAATGGAGAGTCCCTACAAAGATATGAATAAAAGATGAGTGTGAGTATGCCTTCCCTCCCTCGTCTTTGCAGCTGAGAGCCCCAAGTTGGTGGCCTGATTTCTTCAAGTCGGCATATCTGTGTGCCAGTACATGATTGGTTTTGGCTTTTTACCATTCTGTGGATGTGTGTGCACATGTGATTTGTAGTGTCTTTTGTATTTGAGACCTCCTTTCTCCCATCTAGCATGACTCTTAGACTTCAGCTCTAACTATTATCCTTACCTCTTCTGAATGGTATGTGGATTGCGATTGACGGACTTTTATTTGTATTTTTGGGTTATTCTGTACATTTAGTAAAACTATTAGTGGATGGAACTACACCTCTGGCTTTATAGATTACAAAAGAACATAAGAAAATTACAAACGAGAGGAGGCCATTCAGCCCATCAAGCTCATTTGGGGAGAACTTACCTAATAGCTCATAGTTGTTAAAGTCTTATCTAGCTGTGATTTAAAGGAACCCAGGGTTTTAGCTTGCACTACACTAGCAGGAACACTATTCCATACTCTAACTCCACGCTCTGTAAAGTGCTTCCTCAGATTCATTTTAAAATGTTCTTCTGCTTATTTTCACTTATGGCCACGAGTTCTAGTATTTAAAAGTAATATTAAAATAACAATTTGGCTGAAAAGCATCCAGACCTGTTAGAATGTTATATACCTGGATCATGTCCCCCCTTAGTCTCCTTTGCTTGAGGCTAATCAGATTCAGCTCAGCTAACCTTTCCTCATAAGACATTCCTCTAAGACCAGGAATCATTCTTGTAGCCCTACGTTTCACCTTTTCCAAGGCAGCAATGTCCTTCTTAAGGTATGGTGTCCAAGCCTGCACACAATATTCTAGGTGGGGTCTTACCAAAGCATTATATAATCATAGCATCACCTCCCTTGACTTAAAATCCACACACCTAGAGATGTAACCCAACATTCTATTGGCCTTTTTTGTTGCTTCCCTACACTGGAAAGAGCGGGACACAGAAGCATCAACATACACACTGAGATCTTTTTCATAATCAGCTCCCTTTATTTCAGTGGAATCCATAAAATATCTGTACTTTATATTATTGCTCCCAGCATAGATTACCTTACATTTATCTATGTTAAATTTTATTTGCCAGGTATCAGCCCAGTCGCTAATTAAATGTAGATCCCGTTGTAGCCTCTCCGCTGCTAGATCAGTATCTGCTACACCACCCACCTTGGTGTTGTCTGCAAATTTATCTAGTTTACTGTATGTATTGGTGTCAATATCATTAATGTAAATTAGGAACAGTAGTGGTCCTAAAATTGAACCCTGCAGTACCTCACTATGAATGCAGGCCCACTGTGCCTCTAATAACTACTCACTGCTTCCTGTCAGTTAACCAGTTTCACGCTGCTACAGTTCCCGAAATCCCTGCAGCTTTGAGCTTAAGCAAGTGCCATTTAAGGCCTTCTGTAAAACTAAGTAGATCACATCATAGGCCTTTTTGTGATCAATTTCTCCTGTAGCTTCCTCAAAGAACTCAAGTAAATTCATTACACAGGATCTACCTCTCCTAAATCCATGTTGGCTATCCCTCAGAATATTATTTGCATCCACGTAATCTACCATTTTCACTTGGATTATACCTTCCATTATTTTTCCAGTAATGCTAGTTAAACTGATTGGCCTATAGTTTGCTGGGTTACTTCTATCCCCTTTTTTGAATATGGGTGTTATATTAGCATGCTTCCAATAAGATATTACCACACCCGCAGATAACGATTTCTGCAATATTAAAGTTAAAGGCTTGCTAAGAATATCCCTCATCTCTTTTAAAACTATAGGCAAGATGCCATCAGGGCCCTGCGATTTATTTATTTTGAGCTTAGCTAGGCTTAGTACCACATTAGCCTCAGTTATACATATATCGGTCAAAGACAATGCTGTATTCGTACTAAAAGATGGTAAGTTACTCATGCTCTCTACTGTGAACACCTGTGTAAAATAATCATTAAACTCATTTACTATATCAATTTCATTTTCAGTTATAAGACCCTTACTATCCTACAAATTAGTGATTTAAGATTTTTTTTAAATATTGGAAGAAACTTTTATTGCCATCCTTAGCCTCCAATGCAGTTTTTCTCTTGACATTCCTCTTAGAGTCTAATTTTGTTTTTTAACTCAACCTGTAGACTTAGATACTCCTGCTTAGTTTTTAAATCATTAGTTAATTTCCATTTGTGGAAGAGAGCCCCTTTCCTCCTGAATTTATTCTTAATTTCCTTAGTAAACCACCTTGGTTGTAGTTTCCTAGATTTAGTTTTGCTGGAGCTTAAGCAAGAGCCATTTGTGGGGGACAACATCAAAGGTCTTAATGTACCTGGATGCCTTTTGGGGTGTTGACATTGGTTTGATAATTCCTAATGTGGCTTAGCTGATGCCCTACAGCACAACTGTCTGCCACCAAGTTATCCTAGACCTTTTGTTATGCATGGTTTCTCAGTTTTGGAACTTGCACTGTAACTACATCTGATCTGCAGTGTCCCTCAAGACCTTCAAGAACTGTCTTAAGACTGAACTCTTCTGGGCACATGAAATATTTATTCAGTATAAATTTTCATCAAATTTTGGTTTAAAAAGACATATTAATCATTTAATACCAGCTAAGCCTGTTCCCCAGTCAGAGAAGTTGGATAATGTTAAACGTCTGATGGATGATGCTCTGAAAAAGTCAAAGAACATTTCCTGACTGTGGTGGCAGCTTTGTCAAGGTTAGTCAAGTACCCGTTTAATTTCCTCCTTCTTTCCAGACCAAAAGATCCTCGTCTTCTTATTCAGCAGGTCCTTCAGAGCTCTTGTGATCCACAGTTAATGGGAAAACGATGTACTTTCTTGTATGTAGAATGGACATATAGTGGAATTTTGTCAGATCTGCACAGTGTAGCACGACAACAGAGTTATATGCCATTGGCCAATAACTATTCCAAGGTCCTGTGCTTCTTTGTGATACATTCCACAAACTGGCAATGGCGGAAGAAGGCGAAACATGATTTAAGGCAATAAATTGCAATGAAAGCACAGAGATGCTCAGTGGTGTATCACCTCCATTGTGACAAAATGTATCACCTCCATTGTGACTGCAGTGTTTGCTGAGGGGCCACACACAACCAACACTAGGGTACGTGAAAACGCATGTGATGTCTGTCATCCCTCAGCTGTCCATTTATCTTTACAAAAAGAAATGACCAGCTCCCTTCCTTCTGCTTGTACTTCTGTCCTCACACAATATGAAATATGTCCAGTTGCTTCTGTAACAGACATTCCCCCAAGGCTCCTGTACTGTTTTTATTTAACAGTGACCTTGTATTGCCCATGATGATAGAAAGCACATAAAATCTGTGCCGGACTCTTGCCGGACTCTTGCTATCTCTCCCTGGTGGCATCGCACCAGTTCTGTCAGCAACGTTGGCCTTGTATTGTGGGAAAACAAAGGACACAGATCCAAGCCATCGTAACCAGAAAGTAAGACGCAAAAGTTACAGCATACTTCGTGCATGAAATCAAAAAAACAAAAAAAAAAAAACAAGACACAGGAGCTGTTGTTGCAGGAAGTTCCTCCGAGCAGCACATGATGTGAGGCTATGATTCAGTAAGCTTTTATTGTATTATCTATACCAAATGAAACTGAACAGAAAAGCAGATTCAGTGGGAACCCTTCCTGATTTTACCATAAACTGCATTCATTTGTAATTCGTTAGAGGAAAATGGACATATGGACTGTGTTATTGGAATGCTTGTGTGATTGTGATGGCTGCTTCTACAGCCACACAGTTAAGTTGAAGGGAGGTATCATTTCATGGTTTTTATGTTTGTTTAGTTGTAGCATATTGATAATTAATATTTGATTTAATTAATATTTAATTAATTAATTAAATGATTTAAATATTTAATTATTTTGTTTCCTTATTTAACACATTTACCCAGTTTGCTGGATGAAGCGCGCACATTTAGTTAACTGTGGAATAATGTGTCTTGAGTTTAATTGTGTTTCTTTTTGATTTACCGTGCGGAGTACTGAAGGGATTCCCAGCTGTTCCAGGCAAAGAGGTGGCCAATATGGAAGCTGGACTAAAAGACAGGAAATTGGACAACTCCAACTGGTTGTTTGTTGGGGGTGGAATAGTTTGGTATTTAGTTTTATTTTATTGTTTAGGTATGTTTTTGGAGTTAATTTGATTTTGTTTATTTTGATTGAAGCATTAGTTGATTGTTCTGTTTTGATCTATTTGTGGTATTTGTTATTGTTACGTTTTTTCTTTTGTATCTTGTGGGTTGGCCAACCAGTATATATAGTCCTTATGGTGTCTTGTTTGAGAAGTCAGCTTGTTGGTTTAGTTGTATTGTTAGCTGTGGTGTGATAAGTTGATTTTCTTTGTGGGCCCAGGTTTATTTCTTTTGTTAAATTGTTTTCTTTTTGTAAATTAAAAAGGATTTTTTTCTAATTTAGCTGTGTGCCTCATGCCTGCCATCTCGGTCCCTCACAGTGATGTATGCTATATCCATGTAAGATTTTTACACTTTTTATAGTATATTCCATATATCATATTTCATTTTTTTTTTGTTTATACAGTATAGTTTATGTCAATAATATTGTAATGCTGACTGAACAAAGTACGACCCCGAGCCTCTGAAAACCTTTGTGGATTGCTCTTTATTCTGAATATGACAATGCTAGCAAAAACTGCCAGTAATGCGGAGAATGCACTTGGGGTATAACCAGGACATGTGTGTTTACATTATGATGACACCCTGAGCATGTGGGGAAAAACAGAAGGTGACTGAATCAAACACAAGTCAAGTAGAATCAATCAAACTAAGTCAGACACACACTCACATGTAAAATGAGAACAAGTTCAGCACTATAATATGGCTCCCTTTCAGTCTCATGGTGTCATTTTTATGCAAGTCTTGTTTGAGGCGCACAGTAAGACTTTTTTCATTCATGATTATTGGATTATATCAAGTATGATACATGACTTAATGTAGGATTAAGCCAATTATACTAATTTTACTCATTCTAATATATAACTAGTATAAGGATATTTGCAGTCCATTTAATTAAGATTTAGATATTTTATACAAAAGAAGAACTGCTTTTAGTTGGTTACGTAAAGAGTCTTAATTTTTACTCCTGGTATTTCTAAAACAAAAACCTACCCACTAAAAAGAGGTAAATCCAACATGAAAAAATTGCTATTTACTTCCAGAAACACCAGTCTCATCAGCAACATTGTTGCCTGAAAGAAATATCTGACAACACTGATAAAACAGGAATTTATAAATATTGAATTAGGAGTGGGTACCTATCACTGGGCCATTAGAGGATATTGATGATGATATAGCTTCTTTCTAGCCATGACTGAAGGTGGAGGTCCAATGTCACTTAAGGACACGTCTCAAAAACAAGAATTGTTTTTGGTTTTCAATAATACCTGCATTCATATCAGATTAAATTTGTCAACGTAAAAGTATATTGAGGAAAACAATACCAGCTCTAAGACAGAGTGAGTAAGACAGAGTGCTCCATTTATGATCTGACAGTTATAAGTATCGCTGTTGTGTTTCTGTGTCAATTGAATCAATAAATGCATTACCTTTGTCTTTCTGGCCATGCAGTCTAAGGAGAATATTTAATTAAATAGGGAAAAATATCAATTTCTTTGAAGACGTTTCATTGTTGTAGAAGCAGGACAACCCAAACTCAATTGCAAATATCAGCCACAATCTATTTTTTAACATTCTGCATATATTATTGATAAAATTTGAACAGTTCCAAGAAAAATACCAAAACAAAAATCAGTATGAAGACAAGGGGTCTTGATACACAGCTAAAGCCTTAATCCACAACTAAGCACCATTCAGAAATATACACAGCACTCTCTGGGAAACTCGAGTGTTGCAGTTATTGAGCACAATCAACTTTTAGAATCCAACTATTCTGTCTACATTGAAAACATGTAAATATTGATAAGTGCTTTCTGGCATGGTTAGTTGTGGTTTGCCTGGTGATGCTTTCCACTAGATCTCCACTAGATGGAGTCACAAGCAGGTTAACAAACAGCCTTAAACATTTAACAACATTTAGATATTTAAATCAATGTCAATCAATGGAAGTAGAAATGTCTGTATATCACCTTGATTATATATGGAAAAAAGATTAGATAAGCCTAGACTGGAAACAGTGATTCCTTCACATCTTTTGCTTGAAATATGACTAAAGATATGATAATCTTAATTGTAAAGATAGTGTCTCATTATGGCAGCCTACAGTGTTTTGGAAATTGAGAATCATATTCAGCACCTTATTAAATGCTGACTGGTTACAAGTGTAGGTTATAAGGCCAAACATAAAAAGACTGTTGCCGAAGCTCATGAAATCTTTTCTAGCTTGTAATGCTGCCAGTAACTAGCTTCTAATAAATATGCATTGTGTGAAATCTTAATCATTAAAAACTGTGTTATAAGGTTAGTCATATCTGTCATCTTTTTTATAATAGTTTGGTTATAGTAGCGGATACTGGCCTAGACTCCAAGTTTCCATTACAAGAAGGCCTGTCACTTTCACTTAGTTCAAGTCAAGTGAAAACCTTTTTTTAGCTAAACCGGATTTTGTAAGGTCCTTGTGGCACTATGGTAATTATGCAAAAGGAAGCTGTGGAGTCTCATTGCACTTCATCTTCCTTGTTCACTAAAAACATGGAAAACATTTTCTGTACTTGATGACGTTGGAATCTCTCTGTTTTCTAGGAGAATTGGAATATGTTTTCCCTTCAGTGTCCTGTTGTGAAAAGCAGACCCTAAAAACCATGATAAATATCCCTAGAAAATGCAAAATATATGGGTCAAAACAGGATAACAGAACTCAAATTCATATGCTAACAGAAAATAAACTGAAAGGATAACAGAACTCAAATTCATATGCTAACAGAAAATAAACTGAAAGGATAACAGAACTTAACTTCACATGCTAACAGAAGACAAATTGGGATGCTAACGGCACTTACACTGTCACGCAGATGACACTTAAAATAGCATTATTATAAAACTGAAATTGGCACAATAACAGAACTTTAATTTTCATGCTAGTAAAACTTAAATCGGCATGCTAATAAAGCCTAAACTGGTGCGTTAACTGAACTTAAAGCACAAGTCAGGATGCAGGAAGAAATTTCGATCCAGCAGAACAGGGCACAAACTCTAACCACTGAGCAGCTGAGGTCACTTCACAAATGGAAAATAAATCTAATACTGAGCTGCACAAAGCCAAAAAAAATCACTGGGACCGCAATCTTGATCAGATCACTAAAACACAAAAAAAGAGAAGTGTCCTTTCGATCATTCATTTATTAATTCTTTCATCTTTGATTTATCTTCCTTATGGCATGATAGGAAACCCGTGAAACACGTGCTCATTCTTTTTGCACGTTATTCTCTGTGTTCACTGAAAACATTTCTTGTATTTGATGAAGGCGGAATCTCCATCTTCAGAGAATCAGTGCCGTATAAGTTTTCCCTTGAATGAGCAACTTCAACAATGCAATTCAACAATTGATTGACTGATTAATTCAACATCCATTTAATTAGACTGATTACATCTTTCTTGTTAGCTGTTGTTTGAGTTAAGTGTGCCAGTGGTCTAATATATTTGCCTGTGACAAGCCTGCATTTGTTTTATATTGAGGATACCAAAAATAGGGTGTTTCACTTTGCTGCTGCACACAAATGAGGGGTGATTTTGACCTAGTGTCTCTAATCGGGTCAATCAAGACACTGTCCCCTTTCATCTATTTTCTGATGCTATTGATAAGATTGTAGTCATTACCCTTGTTTGCTTCAGTCACACTGCAGCATGAGTCACATTTCCTATACTGCTATTTTTACAACATGTGTTGTATATTCAGGATTTTCCTGAGATTTCCAAATAAATGACAGAAAAAATAGCAATTTATTTTAACGTTTTCAGGCCAATAAAAAATATTATTTAAAAACAAGGTCTTAATAATTCTACTGACCCAGAAAATGGACCAAATTTGAAAGCCAAATAAGCTGCCCTCTTGTGGAATACTGACCCACAGATGTGCCCTGATGCAGGTCTTCATTTGTGCCGACCAGGGTGCGGATGAAAGTCACAGCAAAAACACTAACCAATTTTAGACTGTCTATTGTTTCTCTATCATATCCAGAATTTTTCAATGTCCATTCAAACATTTATGTTCATTTCCGGCGCAGGATCTTAGGTGTTTTGCAATAGGCGTACTTGACCGCTCTTGTGTTCTTGCATACCCGTTTCACATTATCTTTCATTGCCAAGTCTAATGAGACCAATTACCTTCATTCTCTGCATTGCAATCTTGTTCTTGGGAGGCAAGTTAACAAGACTGCTCATGCCAAGACCACAAGTATGATCTTTGCATTCTTCGTATTGAGAAACATCCCTTATCTAGTACCCAGAAATACAGGGTTATAGGGGGGGGCTGGAGCCTATCCTAGGCAGCACTGGACAGGTGAACATACTGAACAGCATGTAAGCTAATCACAAGGCACATAGACACAAAATGACACTATGGGTAATGCACTATGGGTGATCCAATGCCTATACATCTTTGGGCAGGAGGGCAATATATGCTTCAGGTAGCAAGACGGCATACAGGCACGCAAACTGCATACAGAACAAAGGCAGGATTTAAAGCTCAAATCCTATAGGGTCCCAGAGGGCAAAAGTACTACTCACTGAGCTACTAGCTCTCTCAAAAACAGCCTTTGATTTTTGTTAATTCATTCATTTAAAAAATTCCCTAAGAAAAATCACCCCCTTTCTTATCTCTGGAGAAACACTTAATCCCCATTATGTCTTTGTTCCTAAAAGTACCCCTGGAGAAACAGTATTAAAAGGAGACTTTAAAAGTGATACATTAGGTAGAAATAATGAAATATCATTTTAGGCTGAGGCTTTTGTTCACAGAAATCCGAAAAAGCAGCAGTTGAAGTCTTACCATAATATTTTTTCAATATATTCTGATTGTGAACATCCTTTCCAAGGTCCTGCAGAGATATATTTTTGTAGATCCAGAAGATGCCTTTGTCAAATGGTTTTAGAAACTGTTTCTCCAAAGAGTGTCATTTGTAGAGATGGCAGTGATCCAATACCCACTATCGGTATTGGGCCGATACCAGTAGAAAATGTTGGCGTGACTCGTGTACCTTTTGACTAGAAATGGTTAGTTGGCGTGTATCAAGATATTTTTATGATTGATTTCTTTGTAATGTTAAGTTTGCAAAAGACTGCACAATTTGCACTTTAAGAAATATTTCTGCTCATTTCTGTGACAGTTGTTACTGAATATAACAAAGAAGCAGACTTGTGTAAATGATGTTGCCCGTGGATTTCTTGTTTGAGCAACACGACCATTACATATTCCTCTTCTTAGCAGACTCATGCAATGCCACTACAACAGTAAATGCAAATAGTTTACCATGTTATTTGAAATGAATTGATACGAATATCTCATTTAATGCTTAGTAGTTGACAAAGGGAGAAAATATCATATTGGTATTTATTTCGGCAGAAAATCATAAATTTAATATTGGTATTAGGATTGGACCAGAAAAAAAAAAGATTTTGTGTCATTTGTTTCTAGTTATTTGTATTATCATGATCAAACCATGCTCATGACCCAGTAATAAAGTTCATAGCCCAATTATAATTTGCACGTCTATTTTTCACTGAAATTGCATGAAAATGCACATTTAAATTAGCATTAAAAATACATTATTAAATTACGTAAATAGGTCAAACAAAATTCAGCATACATTACAATATCTGCAAAAAGTTAATTTCAGCAGTTTATTTATTAATACAATTCATAAATTCTAACCCTTACTAAGCATATTTTCAATGAACATCCAACGAAATGCTAAAAGTTCAAATAAAATATGTCCCTGTTATCAGATCAAAACCAAAATTAATTAGTAATTAATTTTTATGAATAAAATCTTTACCTGGACTGAAATAAACATTTAATAAAACATTTTGTGGGTGGAATTTAAAGCAAAAGTAATTATCACATGATAGAAAGTCACAGTGCTGTGTAAACCAATGAAATACTGTACAGAAGTACTTGGAAGGCGAAGCTTTGTTGAATAACCAAAGGCCTTCTGGGTAAAGCATTGTGGGGACTTCTATTACAATTTCATTAGGATTTACATGCTTCATTCCCACTAAACCTGCTGGCTGTACTTGTTCCTACTACTATTATTCCTAATAGTATTAAAATACAATCTGTCTGCACGTACATAAAAATTACATTTCGTTTCAATTGTGATTCTGCTTAACTAATCAAATTTCATATTTTTAATTTCATTCTGTGTTTCCTTAACCATATTCGTGTACAGTTTAATTACAGTTATGGGGGTATCTAGGGGCTATCCAGTCAACTGTATTACTTCCAGAGAAAATCATAAGTACAGTTTTGTAATAAGTCTGAAAGGAATGGAAATGCTTCCTTCATGCATATGTTCTTACTATATATTGTACAGTTCCAGTGAGAAACTGACAAATTAAGGTCCTATTATCCAACCCTCTGGTCTTAGAAAATACTGAAAAGAGAACAGATATGGCCGATACAAAGACATATTTTTCGTTAATAGTCAGACACTGACACAGCAAATGTGATGTGTGATAGTGGATTATGAATGAGATAATTACAAAAAGCCATTACACTGGTAAATCCACAATAAAGGAACTGTATGAATGATTTTAATAGCTTATTGACTTCCAGTGCATCATAAAGCAGGGTCTATGCTGTTTTCAAGGACAATGCTGATACAAAGGCTATTTTGCAATCATTTGCAGTTCTTATGTCCCCAGTTGCATTTTGTGGATTAAGTGGCTTAAGCAACAATCTAAGCAACATTTCCAACACTGATAACACCACAAAATTTCACATATAAAACTTAAAGAACATAGCCCATGTAATCTCTGCTGAATAAACATTTATGGAATGTCCTTTTTTCGTATTAAAATGCAAATAGTGTTAAAACAAGGATACTTGAAAATATCCAGGCAGCACCAAGAGAGACTGGATAGATGGACAGGAAGAACTCTTGTAAGTATAAGACTGCAGGGGGAGTTTTAAAGGTATCATCAAACTGGAGGTGGGGTTATAGATTTTATGATTAACCTGGTTTTCACAATCCAGTATTGATTAAAAAAATCCCAAGATTGCTCTAGTTAATTTATGTCTTTTATTGTAACTTTGAAAATATTGTCGCTGTATCGGTCCTCTTGTCATATAGATGGTGCTACTTTCTCTCTCGTCTGAAGAAGGGTTGCAATAGTATTGGGCAATCACCTCGTGTACCCATCTTGGTGTATTGTCAGTCGTGGTAGTACAGTACTCCAAGCACATGAATGCAAACAAGTCAAGTAGTTTTATTCTCACACCAGAATGGCCAGTCGTTTTAGCTCTAATTCATGTCTAGAGGATATCATAAATTCAGTTCTAACTATTTAGAACACAAATTCTTTGTATTAGAAATTCAACTGTAGCTAGTTATAATGTGCATTTCTGATACTCGCACACAATCTAAAGATCGAATTGAATTGTAAGGTCAGAGCTAATGCCGAGCCCTAGACATATCCATATGTTCCTTAAATAAAAAGACTCTAATTTGTGTTTTGGCACATATCTTTATGTCAAACTGGCATATGAGTTGTAGACTTTAGATTTTTATTTTTAGGTATTCTTTTCAGTCAGAAATCTTTACTTGTGCTTTGAAAAAGATCAGTTTTATTTTTTAAGAACTATACCCATATGTTTCTCAAATAAAACGATTTTGGTATATAAGCCTTTGGTCTTTAGTGATTTTCACAGTTTGTTTCCAGTAACTCTGGATTTGTGTTCCATTTAGAGCTTTTTAAACAATCTCTCCAAATTTGTAAAGCTACTAAATATTTGACTGATATTGAATCGATGTAGGGCATCTGTGCCAATGCCCAGCCCTACTATCTGTTTATCTGTCTGTTTGTCTGTCTGTCTGTCAGTCAGTCACAGTGAATTGTTAGCATGACACTGCTTTTGGCCTATGGGAAAACTAAGCTCTATTATGGTAGAGGAAATCGATTCTTTGGATTTATCAGTTCTACAGTGTATGAAATAATATTGTGTATTTTTGTTTTTCAAATAATTCCTTAGAAAAAAAAAATATACTCCCATGAAATGTTTTAATTTTTTTCTCCCAAGCAAATCAAATGGGCATCCTGCCTTCAGAGGATAATAACCTGCAGTCAGTAATATGTGGTAACAGCCAAGGTGCTGTAAAAGTAGCACAGAACATTTTGATTGACACTTGTGGTTATTTATGCCATCTATCTTTCATGCTTCCAACAGTGCATTACATCACAAGTGTCACGGTGTTGATGGAGCTAAAATAATTTGCATAAACAAATGTCCTGAATTAGAAAGCCATCCGCGTTATTCCTCTCCTCCTGTAATGTAAGCCAGTAACTCATAATTAACTAACAGGTGTTCTTTTAGTTAAACAAAGGAAAAAAAGTCTGTGTGTATGTAGAATACAGATAATAGCATTAATGCTGGGGGGGTGTCCATTATGCATATGCGACATTTAATTACAATAAATTAATCAGTTAAATGAAAAAGAGTAACCAGAAATTATCATCTGAAAGATAAAAGTAATAAAAATAGGACAATACTTTTATCACTGTACACAAACGAAAGGAAAAGTGATGTGAGCTGAAATAGTACCAGTTAAAAACACTGTCTGAACATGCAAGATAAGTAATATGATTCTCCCTTATTTCGGCACGTGTAAGTACATCATTCGTTTTATGTACTGCTTGTGTTATGGGCCAAAACGAAAGGTCTAATATTGGCAACACTGTTCCAACAGTTACATTAAGGGATGAACACTGCAGAAGACATGGGAACCTTTGATGTCTCTGGCTTTATAAAAAAACGTAAATTAGATCTTTGTTCTAAGAAGGACAGGTCACTGTTTCTCTGAGCCATCTTTCTCCACAAGGAAAGTGTGCAGCTAAACTAGGCTCCACAGGCAGGCGACTAGCAGTCTGGACCACACCAGATTAAACCTCTTATTGATGCCCCAAAATTAAATTCTGTAATGGTATTATATTGTATGTTAGTAATTGTGTCTCTTATTGCAGATATATAAGGCACTTCCTGAACATCTTCTGCAATGTTCAGCAGTATCAGTCAGGCATCAATCAGTATAAATACTGTCCTATAAATACGACTGCAGAATAAAAAAGAAGCTATCCTCAGTCACAATATTACAACAGAATAAAAGATGATGAAATTACACCAATTTGCTTGACCTGCATTTCAGGAGAGTAATGCTCTGTGTATGTGCAAGTATTCCAATATACTCGTGTAAATATGCACTTCCTATATTTATTTTTATCTTCTATAACCCTATTTCCAAAAAATATGGGATGTTGCGTAAAATTTAAATAAAATTAGAATGCAATGGTTTACAAAACAAATAAACCCATATTTAACATGGAAAAAGCAAAAATAGAGATGACAACATATCAGACAACATATCAACATATGAGATTGAAACTGAGAAATTTTATTGTTTTATGACAAACGCTCAGTCTGAATTTGATGCCAGCAACACTTTTCAAAAAAGTTGGGACAGGGGCATATTTACCCCTGTGTTGCATCACTTCTTCTTTTAACAGCACTCTGTAAACGTTTGGGAACTGAGGAGACCACTTGCTGGTGTTTTGAAAGTGAAATGTTGTCCAATTCTTTCCTGGTGTAGGATTTCAACAGTTTTGGGACTTCTTTATTGCATTTTTCATCTCATGACGCACCAAAGGTTTTCAATGGATGACAGGTCTGGATTGCAGGCAGGCCAGTCTAGCACCTGGACTCTTCTACTATGGAGCCATGCTGTTGTAGTATGCACATAATGCACTTTGGCATCGTCTTGCTGAAAAACAAAAGGCCTTCACTGAATATGATATTGTATGGATGGCAGCACTAATGCGCCCCCATACCATCACGGATGCTGGCTTTCAAACTGTCCGCTGATAATCTTGATGGTCCCTCTTCTCGTTAGTCCAGAGGATGCAGCGTCCATGATTTCCAAAAAGAATTTGAAATTTTGATTCGTCAGACCACAGGCAGTTTTCCATTTAGCCTCAGTCCATCTTAAATGAGCTCGGGCTCAGAGAAGTCAGCGGCGTTTCAGGAACATTAATCTTATATCTTTACACTATTTGCCCACATAGACTTTCACAGAGTGGTGAACCTTTCCCCATTGTTACTCCACTCAGACTTTGGGAGGCTCCTTTTATACCCAATTGTCTTACTGACCTGTAAGCATGGGAAACAAGCGCCACATCTCCAGGAGCATCTTCAAAAACAGAATCTCTGCATTAACATTGCGTCCCCTGTCCGAGCCCCCAAACAATGGATGTTGCCATCTTCTCCACCTCCAATATACCAAGTCCCGCATCTCGATCACCACCCAGACCCTGGCACAACATCCCCATAGCTTTTTATGGCGCTGCCTGAGGGAAACTAAACAAAAATACCAACATAAATCCCTTACCTAAATAACAAAACATAAACCCCATAAATCATAATACCCCCATCGGGTGGGACACAGCACTAGTCCTTCTTTTTCAAGACCTCCGCAATTCACCCTGACATGCTGTCAATCAACTTACTAATTCCTAACTGATGGCAGCCCATTCTTGCATCATCAGTGCGGGGAGTTTGTCAGACTTTGTCGGTTTTTATTTGTCCACCTGCCTCTTGAGGATTGAGCACAAGTTCTCAGTGGGATTAAGGTTTGGGGAGTTTCCTGGCCATGGACCTAAAATGTCAATGTTCCTCGAGCCTTATGGCACAGTGCTCTATCATGCTGGAAAAGGCGTTGTTTGGGAGAAGTTGCTCTTAGAGGATGTTTTGGTACCGTTCTTTATTGATAGCTGTGTTCTTATGCAAAATTGTGAGTGAGCTCACTCCATTGGCTAAGAAGCGAACCCACACATGAATTGTCTCAGGATGCTTTACTGTTGGCATGACGCAGGACAGATTGTAGCGCTCACTTTTTCTTCTCTGGACAATCATTTTCCGGAGGCCCCAACCAAGGGGATTTATCAGAGAAAACGACTTTACCCCAGTCCTCAAGAGTCCAATGCCAGTACCATTTGCAGAATATCAGTTTTTTCCTGGAGAGAAGTGGCTTCTTTGCTGCTCTTCTTGACACCAGGCCATGCTCCACAAGTCTTCGCCTCACTGTGCGCGCAGATGCACTCACACCTGCCTGCTGCCATTCCTGAGTAAGCTCTGCACTGGTGGTGCCCTGATCCCACAACTGAATCAACTTTAGGAGACAGTTGTAGCGCTTGCTGGGCTTTTCCTGAAGCTTTCTTCACAACAATTGAACCTCTCTCATTGAAGTTGTTGATGAGCCGAAAAATGATTGATTTAGGTGCAATCTTACTAGCAGCAATATCCTTGCCTGTGAAGCCCTTTTTGTGTAAGGCGATGGTGGCTGCACTTTTCCTTGCAGGTAACCATAGTTAACAGAGAAAGAACAATTATTTCAAGCACAACCCTCCTTTTAAAGCATCCAGTCTGCAATTCTAACTCAATCAACATGACAGAGTGATCTCCAGCCTTGTCCTTGTCAACACTCTCAAGTGTGTTAACGAGAGAATCACTGAAATGATGTCAGCAGGTCAGGTCAGATGCAAAGCTTTTCTGGCATAGCTGAAATACAGTGGAAATGTTGTTTTTGGGATTAAGGTCATTTTCAGGGCAAAGAGGGACTTTGCAATTAATTGCAATTCATCTGATCACTCTTCATGACAATGTGGAGTATATGCAAATTGCCATCATAGAAACTGAGAAAAAAATTGTGAAAATTAATATTTGTGTTATTCTCTAAACTTTTTTCCACGGTTATAGTTGACAGATATTCAACCAGGTCTTTTGCTTTAGCATTACATGACTTTTCCAGTGTTTTATTGCCCCTATCCCATATTTCTCTGAAATGCGTTGGTGGCATCAAATTGAGATTGAGCATATATTTGTCATAAAACAATAAAATGTCTCAGTTTCAACATCTGATATGTTGTCTTTCTTCAATTTTCAATTAAATACGGGTTTATATGATTTGTAAATCACTGCATTCTGTTGTTATTTACATTTTACACAGCGCCCCAACTTTTTTGCAAATGGGGTTGTAGTGGAAGTAGTAGCAGTAATATTATTATTAGAACAATAATAGCAGCATGGTGGCCTCACACTGCTGGGACCAGTGTTCCCAGGGTTCACGTTTCCAACAGGGTTCTGTGTGTGGTGTTTGCATGTTTTCCCCGTGTCATAATAGAGTTTCCTCTGGGTACTCTGGTTTCCCTCTAACAGTCCAAAAACATGCTGAGGTTAACTGAAGTTACCAAATTGCTCATAGGTGTGCATGTGTGTGTGAATGGTGTGTGAATGGTGTGTGAGTGTGCCCTGAAAAGGGTAAGTGCCCCATCCTGGGTTATTCCCTGCTTTGTACCCATAGCCACCGGGATTCGCTCATGAACCCCCGTAACCCTAAATAGAATTTACAATACAGACAAATGGATAATGATAAAGCATTTGAATATTCAAGTTCAAGTTAGAGGTTAAAGGTTAGAGTCAACATCTGCAACTAGACATACTGAATGTTTGATTCTAATCAACATAAAACTCACTATTTTATTCTCTCTTTCACCATGTCTGTCTTTACTGTAGTACCCAGAACAGTTCAATCCAGACTGGTGAGGAAGTCTTAAGTAAATTTCTGTAGTGCCAAGAACATCGAGGAAATCTACAGGAATAGCATTTCTACAAAGATCAGTCATGCAATGTTTGGCATTTTGTTGTAGAGCTCAAATCAGTGTTATAATATTTGTCATACCAGACCACAGAGAATAGTGAAACTTTTCTTTTTCTAAAAACCTTGTATACAATTTTACAATTTCTGTTTATCATTTTCAGACTTTGAAAAATTGACACTTCTTGTATTGTGTCTTGGGGATATGTGGAACCTATTGTTGTAATCCTTTGTTTACATGTAAAATGAATTGGTTCTAGATGTTTGTTTTTTTAACCTATGTTGCGATATACAATAAGGTGACATACAGCTACTGTATATGAGTATTCACATTTACCTGTATGCATGTATATATTAAATTTTTTACTTTGTGTTCGATAACTTAGTGAACCTCTGCATTCTGTGTTCAAATTGTTCAGGATATCCAAAGAAACTGCCTTTGTTTCTAACTAAAGTGTATTTGAATTTTAAAAGGATTATAGTCTCTGTCAGGGTCAGCTCCTGTTGTCCCAGTCTATTCTTTTCCCCGTTGTCCTAGTCTGTAGTGTTTCCCCTGCTCCTTGTTGGCCGCATGGCTCAATGAGCTGCGTGTGTGTGGCTATCTGTGAACTTCTCTGTCATGTGTTTGAATCCCATCTCCTCTGTTTTTGTATTTAGTTTCATTTGTATAAGTTTTCCTAGTTCATGTGTGTGGTGATTTGTATTTGGTTTTGGTTAAATTATTTGTGCCCATGCTTATGTTATTCCCCTAATGTAGATTCTGTTTCCTTCTGTCTGTCAGTCTTAGTTTTCCCCACCCAGTTTCCTGAGTTAATTAGTTCCACCTGTTGCCTGCCCTTGTGTGTTTCCCTGATTGCCTGTTGTCCTGCACCATCTCCAAATGGTTAATTGTCTGTCTCACTCCTGCTGTCTCATTATCCAGTTCAGTTTTCCTATTTAAGTTCCTGTTCATTGTTTGTTGTAGTTTTGTTGTTAGATGTATGTACTTCGAATGTTCTGTTACCTGCCTGCCCCACCCCCGCTGTTGCTCTACCCCCTTTTGGAAGTTAGTTTGCTTATCCCTTTTAGTTCTGACCACCTAAGGTCTGTTTTTGTTTGTAGTGTTTTCTGTTTTGTTAAATAAACCCCTTCTGTTCCAGTGAGCCACTAGTGGATCATCCACATTCTCTTTCCAACCTGCACCATGCCACGCCCATGCTCCAAACCCACCTGGATCCGTAACGGGTATGCTAAATTTCTACACTGTATTTGATTGCGTCTTTCAAACAAGTTCATAACATATTCTTCAAAACAATAATTTTCTCTCATTTTACATTGAAGGAGCAGAGGCATGCGATGAAACAACATTAATGCATGACCCAGTCTGACTTTGGAATCAATGAAGGAAAGATGACTTTCTTTTGATGAGAAGCGGTGCTTCATGCACAGTCTCCCCCTGTTCTTATTCTGAGCTGCTGCACCAGGTACTCGTAGATGTGCTGCGCCTGCATTGTACGTTGCCAGATTCCCAGAAGGAACAGCGGACAGCAACTATACTTAATTCGCAGACCCGTTGCTGCATGCTGAGCAAGGGGATGCACCACTGGAATGAATATCTGTGCAATCATCACTCCAGGGAAAAAATTCCTTGCATAGAAAACACTTCCAGTAGCATTGGTATCGCACTCTGTGTGTTCTGTGGCTGAAAACATTGTCCAGGAGAACATATAGTCTTCATTTATTCACATTTCTATAATGATGAACAACAGTTATATGTGGTACTTTTCTGTATCCAGGTGTATCTGGTTGTAGGGGGGAAATATGACCCCGCCCACCTTGTGGATGGTACAATTTAGAAATCAGTTTTCCTTCATTTATTTCACTCATCAATTATTTTTGGGCATTTTATCTTACTTACTACAAAGCTGTATACTTACTTGAAACCATCAAAATATCAACTAATAACAGCTTATATCCTGCTTGTTAATTTACAGCACTGACCACCTTCTTTTTTTAGCACTAACGATGATTCACAATCATCATCTGTGCATGTTAATGTCTACGTCATATCTGGGACTGATTTGCCAAAAATTCAATTTAACCCTGCCCTTACTGCCATAACATGCTTCCACTATGATGCTGAAAACCATGAGAAGTTTAGAACAGCCATTCATTGAATTATATTAAAATTGTATGGATGGATGCAGGGTCAGTTCCCCCTGCCGTGCCCTGCCCCAGAACAGTTGTGACATCAGTTACAGTTAGTTTATTTAGGAAGTGGTTGAATCCAAAGTGATGCACAACTGAGAAGGCAGGGTCAGACAGTCCCAGGATACCTAGGATTAAGGACCTTGCTCAGGTGCCCAATGGTGAAATCACTCTTGGATTTGAGCTGACAACATTCCGATGACAAGCACAGTATTCTAACCCTCTGAACCAAATCCCAGATCAAATCATCACTTTGCTATCAGGCAAAGCACTGCTTGTAAATAGCTTGCTCTCATACAGTTGCTCGACTAGGGATTAGGATTATGGTTAGGATAGAGCAGTGTTTGCCAACGCATTGATCACAACGTACAACTAGCCTTCTGGGAGCCAACAAGTAGCCCGCTTAACACTTACTAGAAGTAAAATTGATTTATCTGTCGCCACCCTACCTTCCATATGTTTCTTCTTTGGGAAATAAACATTTGTCATGCAAATCGCATCCAAAATAGCTGCAGTCTGATATATAATAAACACAGCACAAAATAAGTCTATAGTGATTACATTTCAAAATCATGAAAATTATCTAATTTTTTCATTTGCTATTACCTTTAAAACTATTTTAACCTCTGGAACTTTCAATATCATTCTTTTGATTGTGTTCTTTAACAAGCCAGATTACCCTTGTTACTTGTGTATTTGGCTAAATGGTTGTATCTTATAACACTATTTCACCAGTGGCTAGAAAAAAGAAAAACACTTAATTGATGCCAGTGATTTAGAGCTTGGAGTAAAAACACTTCATAGAGAATACAGAAGAAATGTAAATTAACAAATGGTTCAGGGTATACTATTATATTGCTGAGTGTTTTTTTTTTTCATTTTTCTTTATATATGGTAGAAGCACTATTGCTCAGTGTTTGTGTGTGTCACACCTACAGGATGCGTTGTCCTCATCCAAGTGTCCCTGGTCTCCTTACGCAGTGTACCTTATGGGGGATTTGTGAAGGGTGTCCCCCTACTTTTGATCCTTTCCTGACTGGGATACACTCCAGCACTCTTACAACCCTACATTCTGCTACTTTCTGAAATCGATTTCTTAATTCTGTCAGCTGTAGTATTATCTGTACATTAAACATGGTATGTACAGCTCATATGCAGACCCTAAGTAGAGTGCATAATTGGCATGGATGAGTCAATTCTGAAACCATTTTGATGGGCATTGTCAATCTGCAGAGGTGATGATAATTCAGTTGCTAGACAGCATATTATATGTAATTGTTCTCAAGTACTGGTTAGGAGATGTGGCAGACTTGTCCTCTGAATGCTCATTTTCATCAGCATGACAATGGCTTGATCATCAGGATCTTCAGGAGCATCAACACCGTTTTCAGATTCTATTCATTTCAATTCTGTTCCAAGTGTTACTGTCAGAGTCTCTGGGCATGATGTTTCTGCACTTAAAACTTCAGACCTGTTCTAGTCACAGAAGAACTAAATTCAATACCATGGCAGCTGACAGATAGTTGTCAAAGTTTTTTTTTTTCTTATATACAAAATTTAGGAAAAATACTTCAGAGTATTCATTGCCAATGCATACACGGTACACTACACTATTTATTCCTCTCTTACTGTTGTTTGAACCTTATTATACAGGTGGTAAAACAGCATATCAGTCTCATAGAGGCAAAAAGTTACGCCACTTACAGTACTGAATGAACAAAGATATTTACCAATACTAATTACTTTTCAACATAAATAACAATAAAAAAAATTCTCAGCTCTCAGATTCATTTAGGGCCACACTGCCTATGCCTGTTTTGCAGGTGTGCGATCCTAGCAGGAAGCTCCCTCCCCAGGATCATATTCCCAGTACAAATCTGAGGCTCCAAAGGGGATGGCTGTCATTCATTGTTGCTATCAGTGCCCCACCCCCTACACAACATACAGTTTTCCATACATGCTAATGGTTTCTGTCAATGGCATGACATAAATAAGGTAGGCCTGGTGACTGATGAGACGAAAGGTAAATTTATAATTAAACATCTGAATCCAAATCAATAAAACAAGACATAGAATGAATGTAATCTTTGCCTCAGATTTTTTCTTATAATCACCCAGCAACCATGACAAATTTAATCTTTGTCTGAGATAGTTTCAATATGAACTCAAATCCATGAGTCTAATCTTTGCATGTTTTTCCCTATAATCAATCCACAACCACAAACACAACATGTTAATCAAACTCTCCCCTTCGACTTTGATTTGATGATTTTATTTAACCCTAATTGTGTGTGATGGCGATCCAAACATCATGATTAGGGACTGGGTTTCTCAATAGAACATGAATCTTACCTGCAGGGTTGAAGGTACAATATTCAAAAGTATATTCAAAATCAATAAAAACAATACTGCTCTACTTAATATGTACTGTAGCAGTGGATAAGGCATAAGTCCACCTTATATTTTAATGCTGCCATCTTATTAAGATCTGATGCATTTCCCCATCTCTAAGATTCAGTAATTAAGTTCATTATTTCGAACTTTATTATTTCGAAGTGTAGCTTAGTGTTACATGTGTTGTACATTAATTCTGAATGGGAGTTTCACAAGGTGGAATGTAACTGCCAATTTTCGCTATATAAGGAAGGCATCTATGTTAACCCCCACTGCACCCCCTACAGATCTGTCTGGTGCCTGTTTACCAGGATTGAGGAGTAAAATTGCTTTTAGTCATTGCTAGCTGAATTGCATGGTGTTGCTTCTTCTGAACTGTTGAAAAGGATCAATAGGTTATGCAGTTAATGGTTTAATCTTCAGATAACGGGGGAGGAGGGGGTTGAAGCAGAACATACAGAGTGACAGTCATATAGTTTAAAAAAGTAAATAAAGTAGTAAAAGAAGTACAGTGAATTGATACTGAAGTGGGATAAAGTCATAACTACTTCGCAGAATCACATCTAGCAGGTACTGTCTGACAGATAAACCACCATGAATATTTCACTTGTTCCACCAATAGTCAATGGAATACCTCTGAGTTTCAAAATGAATGAATAATTGATTTTTTATAGTGTTCATTGATATTTCGGGTATTGTATATGAATACATTTTCTTGAATTTGTTTTGATACGTTAAATACATAGGTATGGAGGTAACATAGGACCAAATATTTTATTTATATTTCAGTTTCAGAGTGCTTGGTGAAAACCCAGTTTTTAAGCCAAAGGCAGATTTTCTTGCAGTAAAGAATGTTGGCAGAGTGATTCCGTCGTTGGGCCCCTGAACAATACTCTTAACCCCATAGTGTTTCACAAAGGATAATCGTAAAAAAGTTTGTTTGGTTCTCAAGCAAAATGCACAGTATTGTGGAGTTTCCATGTGGCCAAATAATCAGAAGCTGCTGTTCCCTCTTTCATTACGATAATAAAAAAATGACTATAAAATACATCCACTTCATTCAGCGTATAAATGCAGAGAGTAAAATGTATCTACCCCCCAGGTTGATCATTTAATTAGCATCCAAAAGTGTTGGGTATTAAACTAATAGGTTTGCAGTATGTGGTGCAGGTTTTATACTATAACAATTTGGAAGGTCACAGACCAATGCTGATTATGGATGTCTACATCGATTTTCCCATAGAGAGCGAGGTCAGTAGAGTTTCTAATCCTGCCTGCATGAATCTCCTGCTGAAAACTCAAAAACATTTGCTGAATTAATCTTTCCACATGATAAGCAAGCTTAATACCCCACCGACAACTGGAATACCAGAGTACTCACCCTGCCAACTAGAATTGGATCGGGGCCAGAAAACTCCTCTAGCACAAACATTTGGTTCCAAACCCATCCTCTCTTGGCACGGCTCAAACTGTTGTGTCCTCCGCCAGCCCCCTGTAGATCCATGACGAGTCCAGCTTGTAAAATATTCGACTGATTGAGGAAGGGGGCCGTGCAAGCATAAGGGATGCACATAATCCATGTAAGCATCAATGAGGTCCACACTTCTCCCGGCATCTCCTCCACCCGTTATTTATCCAATGTTGTTATTCACAAAGAAGGAAGAAAAATACTACTTTTTATTTCGAGTTTCGGCCTTTGGGATCATGGCGTGTGATGAAGATCACTCATAAGGTACGGAGCATTTTTAAGAGACGGCAGGGTGCATACAAACTTCTCAGAGGGCCTTCCATTTGTTGGCTCTGCAGCCTGCGCACCCTAGATAACAACAAACAAAAAGCCCTTAGTGAATACAAGGAGGCATTAGTCAACAATACTCGGCCATGAATGACCATAGAATCAGAAAAGGGAACATCAAAGCTCTACAGGCAGATCTGCACCAATGCCATTTGTAAGAAATCGAGATGTTATTGTAGTACACATATAAACTAAGGAAAGGACAGTAATATAGGTATATAAATCAAAAATAAACTGACACTCTCAATTTATTTGTCTTTAGTTAAACAAACCCAAACTGAAACCCAAGAAAAAATGGCTTTGTATATTGTTTTCCAATATACATATACATTAAAATATTTAACCTAGATATTCTGTGGAGTTTTTCATGAGTATTTTGGTAAACTGGTATGCATATACAGTATTTACCTTTCACCTGTTACTACTAATGCATAGATTCTGGGAATATTTCTGAGTTATGTTTCTGACAAAGTCTAGTAATGGTATAGAAATATTGAATGATTAAATCACTGATTTCCCTCCACACATATGAGTTTTCACTCTATAAATATTGTAGTGTATAATAAACACACTGTGTACAAGGTATACTGCACATATTATTAAATTGCATAAATGAATGTACTGACTGGAGGAGTTAACACAAATTCACCAAACAGCTGGGGAAAGAGGAAAACTATTAGCCTAGCTTTGTCTACATGTTCATCTTTTTCTTGAACTCATTTTTTAATCACTTTTCTCTCTGTTCCACAATCTCTGTGCTTCCGCCCCCCCCCCGACCCAACAACCGAGTTCCATCCTCCTGACCAATCTAAGTGCTAAGAAGGTGGATGGATAGACATGAAATAGACTACAGAAAGTAAAATGTCATTCATTGTTAAAGTTAAAGGAACTGTCCATATGTGCAAGCACTTGATTCAGAGAGCTTATACGGTCTGAATCCAAACGGTAAACTACTACTACTACTAAAAATATATAATAATAATAATAATAATAATAATAATTATTATTATTATTATTATTATTATATACAGTTGCCTTGTGGCTCATATAAAACCTAAAGGTGTAATTCATAGGTTTTTCCTTCAGAAAAATAATGTGTTTATTGGCGAGAAGAGCAGACTTATGCTTTTATGTAACCAGTAGTAGGCGAAAATCGGTGTAGCACTTGAGTATGTCATCATATAATTCATAAAGCGGTAATTAATCCGAAGAAAAGGATACTGTCGCCGTCACCCCTGTGAAAGGCGATGAGGTTAAAATCTGGACTGAAGGAAAGTGATGCTGTTATTATGTTTCAAGCACCAGTTGAACGGCAAGTTTCATAGGGACATGTCCACCTTCTTAGTGGCATGTCGTGTGACAATGCATATATTCAAAGAGAAATGTCAAAGGCACAAAGGACATCTCCGGTGTCAAACCTTATATGTATGAATCGCTTTAAAGAAACAGGCGATTGCACGGACTGTAAATGCTCTCCTTCACGTATTCACATATAAAGATTGAATAAAATAATAACGCTACAGGTGAAATTATCATAATATTTAACTCACTGACTATATTAGCAGTCGGTCTTCAGTAGAGCTTATATGAATATACATTCGGTGATTAGATATTTAGAAAAATAAACTATACGTTAAATAGATAATCGCATACAATAGCAAAGAGTTCTTTCTGAATCATGCCACTAAAAGGCTGCAATGCACTTGCTGAGATACTGGAGGGTACTTACTGTTCAGTGCCGGTGACTGCAACACGGAGAAAACTGAAGTCATTCCATCAAAACTGTCAATAGTCAAGATATAAAGAAAAAATGGCAAAAGTAAACAACGTAGTTTCACGTTTTTCCTGTACTTAATAGCAAGCCTGTTGTTAAGTGAAGAACGGAGAATTTAACAAGCAGAAGCGCTCAGAGCAGAGTCTGCTTTCGCACTGTTTACGGAGAAGAGGCTGGTTTAGCACTTGGAAATGACACTGCCACCTCATAGCCGGGGAATACACAACTTTTATAAACCAGTGGATTGCTTCTGTCAGTGATACACAACTGCGTTTGTTAATGCAGGTCTGTCGGAATAAAAATTGCAACATATCTCGAAAACTATATTAAGCCTACTTTATACCACAGGTTACTTTATAAATAAAGAATGCCAACCGAAAGGCTAATTGGTAAATTATGTATGCTAAAACATTCCAAATGTAATTGCATGGACACAATAAGTATTTCCACTTTTGCAGTATTTATTCCATGTGAGACAAACGACTGAATATTTAGTTTCCTGCCTCTCAAATGTGGCATTTTGTATCTGCGGTCTGCGATTTTAACTATACTTCTGCAGTGTTGTATGCAACGATGTGATGCAATATGTTTTAATATCGTTTTTAAATGTTGCTTAAATTGTGATATCTATCTATCTATCTATCTATATATATATATATATATATATATATATATATATATATATATATATATATATATATATATACACAGCATGTGTGTGTGTGTGTGTGTGTACATATATATGTTATTGCATCCACACTTTTTTTCAGTAAAGATATAATTTATGAAACACGCTTTTTTTTTTTTTTTTTTTAGATCGCATTAATTCCCCCAGCAGGGAAATAAATAAAGCCGTTTTTTTTAAAAAACCACCGGGATTTGTAGTTTGGGCGAGAAAAGTACAGCTGTAAATATTACAAATATCGTTGGTTTTACCTTTAGCCACTTCCACTAAACAATAGTAACATTTTTGTGATTTAGGACATCATAATGAGAAAAGAGTGCCAAACCATTGGTGAACCCATTCCAAACAAGCGAGACCAGCTGACACAGAAATGCAATGCAGAGCCCTCTAGCGTACGAAATACTGCACGACACGTCATTAAGGGATAATGGAGATAGACGTTTTAAAACTTCGTGGGAATGTGTGTGACTTACGAGTAGAGAACAATCACAGTTCAGAAAACCTCTTGTTGTGAAGTTATTTCATAATGTAGTGCAGAGGTACCAGCGGGCAGCGCAGCATGTTGAATTGATGCCAGTTGTAAATACACTGCTCAAAAAAATTTAAGGAACACTTTTTAATCAGAGTATAGCATCAAGTCGATTAAACTTCTGGGATATTGATCTGGCGAGTTAAGTAGTGGAGGGGGATGTTAATCAGTTTCAGCTGCTTTAGTGTTAATGAAATTATCAACAGGTGAACTAGAGGGGAAACAATGAGACGACCCCCAAAACTGGAATGATTTAACAGGTGGAGGCCACTGGCATTTTCCCCTCCTCATCTTTTCTGATGGCACTAGTTTTGCATTTGGCAACGGTCAGTGTCACTACTGGTAGCATGAGGCAATACACCTGGACCCTATACAGAGGTTGCACAGGTAGTCCAACTCCTCCAGGATGGCGCATCAATACGTACCATTGCCAGAAGGTTTGCTCCCAGCACAGTCTCAAGGGCATGGAGACAGGCAGATAATCAGTGAGACATGGACTGGGCCGTAGAAGGTCCGGTATCTGCTCCTTTGTGCAAGAAGGAACAGGATGAACACTGCTGGAGCCCTACAAAATGACCTCCAGCAGGCCACTGGTGTGAATGTTTCTGATTGTTTGGTCAGAGACAGACTTCATGAAGGTGGCTTGAGGGCCCAACGTCCTCTAGTGGACCCTGTTCTCACTGCCTAGCACCATGGAGCTCGATTGTCATTTGCCATAGAATACCAGAATTTGCAGGTCTGCCACTGGCACCCTGTGCTTTTCACAGATGAGAGCAGGTTCACCCTGAGCACATGTGACAGACATGAAAGGGTCTGGAGAAGCCATGGAGAACGTTATGCTGCCTGCAGCCATGACCGGTTTGGTGGTGGGTCAGTGATGGTCTGGGGAGGCATATCCATGGAGGGACGCACAGACCTCTACAGGCTAGACAACGGCACCTTAACTGCCATTAGGTATCAGGATGATACCTTGAACCCATTGTCAGACCCTATGCTGGTGCAGTGGGTCCTGGGTTCCTCCTGATGCACGACAATGCCCGGCCTCATGTGGCAAGAGCATGTAGGCAGTTCCTGGAGGATGAAGGATTTGATACCATTGACTGCCCCCCACGCTCGCCTGACCTAAATCAAATAGAACACCTCTGGGACATTATGTTTTTTCCATCCGATGCCACCAGGTTGCACCTCAGACAGGTACAGATCTGAGAGAAGATCCCCCAGGACACCATCCGTGGTCTCATTAGGTCCATGCCCCGACATTGTCAGGCATGCATACAACCACATGGGGGCCATACAAACTACTGAGTATGATTCTGAGTTACTGTAATGAAATTTCAGCAAAATGGACTAGCCTGCCACATCATTTTTCACTTTGATTTTCGGGGTGTCTGAATTCAGCCCTCTGTACGTTGATAATTTTATTTCCATCAAACGATGTGGCATCCTTTCGTTCCTAACACATTACCCAGTCTACATCAGTATACTGTAGATATCCAAGCATGATTTTTTTTCCCATTGATGTCTGATGTGTTTTCAAAGTGTTCCTTAAATTTTTTTTGAGCAGTGTAGTTCACAGTAATCGCTTGTGTTGTTGTAAATGTGCTGTGTGTTATGTCATGTATATTGGTTATTGTTGTACGTAGTGTGTGTCTACAGTATATGTGCATGCGCCCACCATGTGTATGAGTAGTAAACGGAGCAATGAGCATGGTGGGCAGTGCGACTGTGTGTTAGCAGTGGTACGGCTGTAATAAATGCCAACTGGTGATTAAACCTCGAACTCTCTCAGCTGTGCAATTATTGAGAGCATGGCTCAATGACCCACTATTACAATGCTGTCAGAAGTGGGAAAGAAGTCATCATATGACGATCTCCAATACATCAAGTAAGGTTTCCAGCAGCCGTGGTGGGAAACACCCAAGAACCACAAGATGATGCTGGGAGGCGAGAAGCCTGCCTTCCCAGGAATACCAGATGGTGCTAGCACTATTTGCCCGCTCTGCCCACCGGCAGAGAAAGCAGAAGCAAGCACGCGGGTACATGAGAGAGCAAGGCCGGCAGGGAAACTCCTGCACTATGGAGGGAAGACACTTACCTGGTCCAAGTGTGTCTGGCCGCCCAGCACAACAGCTGGAGCGAGAAAGAGACGGCGGTTTACCTAGCCTTGGCGCTAGAGGGGGACGCCCTACAGGATCTCCTCAGCTTGGCCCCCGGAGAGCAGCAAAATCTTGCCGCCATGGAAGAAGTACTGGAGCTGCGTTTCAGCCGGCAACAGTCCGTGAAAGCTGAAAGAGCTGAGCTGGCGAACCAGTGAAGGTGGGAAGGAGAGACCCGGGGCATTCACCGCAGACCTCCGCATCCTAGTGCGTAGAAGCTACCCGGACTTCCCCGGTGCCGCACAGGAAGAGCTGGTATGGTCAGGCACTAACACCGGGGCAGCTGTGCCAGCAAATTCAATTTCGGGTGCCGGCCATGCTCGCTGAGGCTATAGCGGAGGCAGAGAAGGCTGTGGAAATCCTGTCCCAATGGGCAACATCAAGTAGGTCACCAGCCCCATCGTGCAGAAGTTGCACCTGCGTGCCCACGGGCCCAGAGAACAAGGCGGAACAACGTGTGTGTGCGACTGGTATAGAGTCAAGGCGGAGGAACTGCCCGCCAGCCACTGCCCCGCCCCAGCACCACGCTCCCGCTCGGAACAGCAACAGGGAAACACTGGGTGGGTGGCGCTGTAAGGGGGGCGCAATACATGCTAGTCCAACCCCAACAGCTGCATCTAGCGTGGGCCAGCTTGGCGAGGCTATGGGGCGGGGCAGCTGCTGCCTGGTAGAGGAAACACCCTAGTGAGACCTGGTGGACATGGGATCCACCCTCACCCTGATCCACCCTGGCATGCTACCAGGCAACAATGAAGCTGTAGCAACCGGCTGGCGGACAACTGACGTACAGTACAGTTGACGTCAGTGACTGGAGTGCGCACAGCCATGAGGGAGAAGAGGAGGCTATGTGTGCAAGTGGCCAGATACACCGTAGTGTAGGAAGTGTGGCTTGCTGACATCGCCAACCCCTGCATCACTGGGCTGGACCTACTGACTTGACTAGGGGCTATCATCGACATGCCGGGTGCAGCCCTCCACCTTGGCGCAGATGCCCCTCCAGCATGACAGCGGCTGCTGGCGGTGGAGAGTGAGAAAGACTGCTGGCCATGAGGAGGGGATTGCCCGCAGCACTCGGAAAAAGAGCAACACCGACACAGCCCCAAGTCCTGTCCTGACTGCAGAACACAGCAACATCGCGGCAGGGACATCTCCTGAGACGGTGGGAGCTGTACAGGAAGTGTGGCAGCATAGCAGCTGGGATCTGATGACAGAACAGCAGAATGAGCTCCAGGGTCTACTGGACTTGTTCCATGACATCTTTGACGCCAGTGACAAGGACTCCTAACCCACTTCCCTGGTGCAGCACCAAATCGAAACAGGGGATGTCCCACCCATTTGCCTGCATCCACAACAATTGCCCCTAGCAAAGCGGCAGGAGGCGGAGCAGAGGATCAGAGAGATGGCAGCAGCAGGAATCATCAAGCTGTCCGACAGCCTGTGGATGACTCCAGCAGACCTCGTCACCAAAAAGGATGGAACATGGCGGTTCTGCGTCAACTACTGACAGCTGAATTTGGTGACAAGGAAGGACTCTTACCCGCTGCCATGCATAGACGACGCATTGGACTACATCGCTGGGTCGACGTGGTTCAGCTCTGGAAGACCACTTTCTCCATCAGCTATGGACTACGACACTTCCAGTTGATGCCTGTAAAATGCCTGGTCACATTCGAGAGGCTCATGGAGTGAGTCCTATCCCACATCCCCCAATCCAAGTACATCGTCTACCTTGATGATCTCCTGGTCCATGCTGCTAACTTTGCTGGGTCTATCCGGAACTTATGGAATATGTTTTCCGCAATTCGGCAGGCAGAGCAAGTGCTCCCTTCTCCAGCACCGGACACGCTACCTGGGCCACGTCGTCAGTGGGGTAGGCATGGCCACCGATCCTGAAAATACGGCAGCGGTGCAGGACAGGCTAACCCCGCGTAATGGGAAAGAGGTACTGTATGTTGCTCCCTGGGGCTGGCATCTTATTATAGAGGCTTTGTAAAAGACTTCAGCATCACAAAACTGTCGCACCATCTTACAGAGAAGGGAAGTGGTTTCACATGGACGGATGCCTGTGCTGCGGCTTTTAACCAGCTTTGCACAGGGCTCGCCGATGCCCCCATGCTAGTGTATCCAGACCTGTGTCTCCCCTTCATCTTGGACATGGATGCTAGTAACGTGGGGCTATGCACTGTGCTGTCGCAGGCAGGGCCCGAAGGGGAGTGCGTAGTTGCATACTTCAGTCAGACACTTAGCCGGCAGGAGCGCAACTACTGTGTGACCCAACGAGAACTGCTGCCTGTGGTACAGGCATGTAAACACTTCCGTCCCTACCTCTGTGGCCAGCGGTTCCGGTTGCAGATGGACCATGCATCACTAGCGTGGCTCCTGAATTTCCGCAACTCGAAGGGACAGCTGGGCCACTGGTTGGAGATGCTGGCGGAGTATGACATTGAGATCCAGCACTGCCCCGGGAAGCTGCACGGAAACGCGGACACCCTTTCCTGCCGCCCCTGCACCACCGAGAGCTGCCGTCACTATAGCGGGGTGAAGGAGCATTCCCCCGGGGTAGTAGCCATTACCCGCACGGCACCCGGTGATCAGGCCCACCAGGAGGTAGATCGCCAGAAGCTCACCACGGAGCAAGGCAGTGACACCGTGCTAGCCAGGGTGAGGGAGTGGATGAGCAAGGGCAGGCAATTGGGCTGGGAGGCAATTGTGGCCTCTGATCTGGAGACAAAGGGCTACCACTCCCAGTGGGACACCCTGGAAGAGTGTGAGGGGTTATTGTACCATTGCTGGCGATCGCTGAGCTGCACTGGGGAGCTGCTGCAGCTGGAGAGCATCGGCTGCACCCCCACCACCCTCATGTTTGGCCGTGAGCTGTGGACCCCGGTGTTCAGCTCACCCCCTGAGTTGGAGCTGCTGGTGACACTGGGGATTGGACTACCTGCGTCAGCTTCAGAAGCAGGTTCATCTCGTGCACAAGTTGACCAGGGACCATCAAGGTGCAGCCACGGCCAAGCAGAAGAGGGTGTATGACGTCCACTGCCGAGGACAGGCCTTCCAGCCCGGGGAACTTGTTTGTGTGTACTGCCCCAATGGGAAGATATGGCAGTGACCCAAGCTCAACAGCCACTGGAGGGGTCCCAGGGAAGTCCTGGAGCGAATCTCCAAGGTGGTATACCAGGTACAGATGTCAGAGCACCGCAGGACAGTAGTGCTGCACCGTGACCACTTGGCACCAGGCCCTGGCCTACTTGGAGCAGCTAACACCAGGACCAGAGGCAAGTGCCCTGGCAGCAGGTATTGGTCAGGAGGGTGGGGGACTTGGGGGCCCGCGATCGCAAAAGGATTCGCCACTGCTCGGTGCGCTTATGGGACGTTGTGGGGGTTCCGGGATGAATAACCCCCTAAGGGGGGGCAGTGTAGTGCAGAGGTACCGGCAGGCAGCGCGGCATGTTGGACTGGTGCCAGTTGTAAATAGTTTGCAGTAATTACTTGTGTTGTTATAAATGTGCTGTGTGTTATGTTATGTATATTAGTTGTTGTTTATTGTTGTACATAGTGTGTGTGTATGGGTGTGTGCGCCTACTGTGTGTACTGTATGAGTAGTAAATGGAGCAATGAGCACGGTGGGCAGTGCGAATGTGTTTTTGCAGTGGTACGTAATAAATACCATCTAATGATTAAACCCCAAACTCTCTCTGCTGTGGAATTATTGAGAGCACAGCTCAATGACCCACTATTACAATATTTTCTGTTTTTGTCTTTGTGTTTATTCTCCTTCTGTCCCATTACTGTTGGTGGGTTCCTGTTGATCATGGTATGCAGTACGCAAGAAGGGGGGTGGGGGCGGAGGGCGGTCAGACGTGATTTTAGCCAGGAAAGAATATTGGCAAGTACAGAGATGTCAAGTCCGTGGTTTTCCCGCCCAATTGGGCTATTTTGAAAACATAATTGCGGGTAAATATTAGGAGGTCGCGAGTTGCTATTTCAGGCTGCTTTCAAAATGTCCTGCGATTAGGGGGGAAAGAAATTTGTTATTATGAATTCAAGTGACTCCCAACAGTTTCTGATTTTGTCAGCAATTGAATGTGAGTGTAAATTACCTATTGTGTCCTAGAGGTCTCTTAATGTTATTGTAATTCCATACAAATATATGATGAATAAATATTTCAACAGCATAATTACTGAGGAAAACTATTTATCATCCACATGTATTACATGCTTACTTATTTATCTTGGGGTGTACTTTAAATTTCTCTGTGCTTGAATAGTTGTCGAGTTTATAGTTATAAAAAGATTTTTTTCACAGTACACATTGTGATGATATAACTTCTTGTACACCAAAGATCACATCCATAACAGTATGTTTTTAATCTTGTTATGGATATTATTGCAAAAAACTCAAAAATCCACACTGAGAATTTAATATCAAATAGCAATGTTAACATAGGAGTATTTTATGGTTTTGTGCTATTACAACTTTACATTTAAATTTTTATTTTATTTTTTAAGGATTTTTTCCGTATTAGGTACTAAAAGAAATTATATGGATCATTTCATTAAGTCTGTGAGTCAGTGGTTAGGAATGCCACTGTTTTTGAAAATTAAATAATGTCTAACAAGTTTTCTGTCATCCATTCTGATGGTACATCTGTGATGAGTCCTTGGCATTTTCCGTGTTCAGGTCCTGCATTATACTGAAAGCCATGACCTTTAAAGACTTAGAGTTAAAAATAAAAAAGCTTTGAGATATTTTTCAGAACTACATGCTGGGGTCCACAGTGTTGCCTTACATGTCTAGGACTATGTGTGGATTTTGCATGTTTTTTTTCTCTTTGCAAGAAGCTCAGTAAAAGTATTTAATAAAACAATACTATGATTGAATTGAAAATATATAATGTTATATAATTTATGCATGAAACTCATATATGAAAATGACAATGTAACTAAATTAACATGTTATGATGCTCATATTTCTCATTACAATATTTAAATTTTCTAGTTATGTATAGGTCTATGACACTGAATGATGACCATATACCTGTAATTTACTGTTAAATGTGTAAATGTGGCAAAATCACCAAGAGAAAGAACGATAGGTAGATAGGTAGACAAGGGCCTACCGGTAACGTCTCAGGCTTGGTCCCCTCTTAGGTGTGGGGGGCAGGGTTGGGCTTTCGCGGCGAATCCAGCAAGCACCTGAGGAAGTTCAGAGTGGGCTCTCTAAATGTGAACACCCTGAGAGGTAGAGTATGCAAGTTGGTGGAAACTCTCACACACAGAAAAATGGTAAAGGAGACCAGATACCGAGGTGGACACTGTTGCACTATAAAGGGTAAGGATTCCAAGTACAAGCTCTTTTGGTCTTGAAACAACAGTGGTACAGCTGGGGTAGGAGTGTTTGTAGCAGCAGAATGGATTGAAAAGGTGTTTGAAGTGCAGCGTGTCTCTGATAGGATCATCCTAGTGAGGCTCATAGTAGGCCAGCGTGTGCTCAGCCTCCTGTCTGTTTATGCACCTCAGAGCGGTCTCAGTGATGTGTCAAAAGATCAACTTTATGATCAACTATGTGCTGTGACTACCAAGATCCCTGCATCTGACTCCCTGATTCCATGCGGTGACTGGAACGGCCATGTCGGAAGTACTGGCACTGGCTTCAAAGAAGTGCATGGTGGTCTAGGGTATGGCAAATCAGACCCTGACACAGAGGATGAGATGATCTTGGAGTATGCGCTAGCATTTTATCTGCTTGTCGGCAACACATGCTTCAAGAAAAGAGACAGCCACTTAATAACTTACAAATCTGGAAGTGCAGCGACACAGATTAACTTCATTCTGTTTCGTAAGAGTATGCGCAAACTTGTCACAGACATGAAGGTAATCCCTGGTGAGGAAGTTGCTCTACAGCATCAGTTCCTAGTTTGTGACATGAAGTTTGACATGCCACCCAAGGTCAAGTGTAAATTCACCCCCCGCTTGAAAGTCTGGAAACTCAAGGATCATGCAACTTGCAACAAGTTCCAGGAAGTCTTTCAATCACATGTGTCTGCCTCAGCAGGGGATGCAGAAGCCACTACCGAGGAAATCTGGGCAAACCTCAAGTCAGACCTGCTGAAGACAACCGAAAAGGTGTGTGGCACTACCCGATCCCACCAATGGCGACGAGAAACTTGGTGGTGGAATAACCTTGTAGATCAGTTTATCAAAGCTAAGCGGCTGGCTTTTAAGGCTTGGAAGTCGGGAAAAGGTACAAGAGTAGAGTATGACACGGCCAAGCGAGCAGCCAGACGTGTAGTCCATCATCCTCGTCATGATGCAGAAATGCAGATCTACGAGAAATTAGACCCCAAGTCTTCAGAGGTGTACCGCCTCGCAAACCAGATGCAGAGGGAGAATTTTGACATTGTGGGTGATAAGCCAGTAAAAAAAGATGCAGGTGAGATGTCCATGAGCCAAGAAGCAAAAGAGAAAGCCTGGCTAGAACATTATGAAAGGCTCCTTAATGTGGAATTTGACTGGGACCCAGAACACCTAACCGATGAACCTCCAGTAAAAGGGCCACCAATCCCAATCACAATTGATATGGTGAAAAAGGCCATCTCCAAGATAAAGACAGGTAAGGCAGCTGGACCATTGGGAATAGTAGTGGAGATGATCAGAGCTGCAGGTGACACAGGTGCATCCATGATCTGTGACCTTGCATCCTCAATCATTCGTGACGGCAAGATTCCCACTGACTGGGAGCAGAGCTTCATTGTCTGCCTCTACAAGGGCAAGGGTGATCCTCTGGATAGGGGCAACGATCGTGGCCTCAAGCTGACAGAACAGGTCATGAAAGTCCTGGAGAGGATTGAGGACAACCTCATTAGACAATTGGTGTCAATCGACGACTCTCAGTTTGGTTTTGTGCCAGGCAGAGGTACAACGGATGCAATATTCGTTGCCCGGCAGCTGCAAGAGAAATACCTGGCAGTTAAAAAACGGCTGTACATGGCTTTTGTAGACCTTGAGAAGGCTTTGATCGCGTTCCTCGGAAGGTTTATCTGGTGGGCACTGCGTAAACTTGGTGTGGAAGAGTGGATTGTGCGTCTAGTGCAGGGGATGTATACCAATGCTCGGAGCCGTATCCGTGTTGGTAACAGCTACAGTGAAGAATTTTCTGTAAAGGTCGGAGTCCATCAGGGTTCGGTACTCAGTCCTCTGCCCTTTATCATCGTGCTTGAAGCCCTTACACGCAAGTTCCGTGCTAGAGTTCCCTGGGAAGACTTTATGCAGATGACCTGGTTATCATTGCTGACTCACTGGATGAATGTGTCAAGAGGCTCCTGGCGTGGAAAGAAGCTTTGGAAAGGAAAGGACTAAACGTGAATGCAGGAAAAACCAAGATCATGATCTGTGGTATTAGTCTTGACCAACTTCAGCACTCTGGCGAATTCCCATGCGCTGTCTGTCGTACAGGGGTAGGTAGCAATAGTATATTCTGTAATGGCTGCAAGCACTGGGTGCACAAGAAATGCAGTGGGCTCAAGCGCCTGCTGATTGATCCTAACTTCAGGTGCTCAAGATGCCTGGGAAATGCTTGCTCACTTGATGGCAGACCATAGAGTGAAGTTCAAGTTGGACCTGACAAGCTGGGGGTGGTAGGTTCCTTTTGCTACCTAGGCGACATGCTTTCAGCAGCAGGTAGATGTGATCTTGCAACCACCACGCGTGTAAAAACTGCGTGGAAAAAGTTCAAGGAACTGCTACCAGTTCTCTCATCATGTCACCTGTCATACAAGACACGCGGCCGAGTGTATAGTACCTGTGTGCGGAGCGCTATGCTCCATGCTAGTGAGACCTGGGCACTGACCATGCCAAACCTTCATCGCTTATAGCGCAATGACAGGGCTATGATCTGACAGATCTGCAACATTAAACGAGAAGATGTGGAAACTGTGCGGTCAAATGAGCTGCTATCGCAGCTTGGTCTCGAGGACCTAAACCTTGTACTAAGGGAAAGAAGACTTCACTGGAACAGTCATGTGGAACGTTCCAGCGGCACAATCAAAGACACACTTAACTTACAAGTTGTGGGAAAGCATGGAATTGGCCAGCCAAAAATGTCATGGAAAAAGTTGACAGAGAGAGACCGCAGAGAGTGGAAGCTCTCAGCTATAGACCCTAATGACAGAGGCCACTGGAGATCTGAGGTGAAATCTGCAATATGTGCAGCTATCCAGCTACCTGGAAGGGGGCCCACTGGTGTGGAGTATGCCCCTGCACCTGCACGTTAAATAAAAAAAAATCCGATGATGATGTGTAATTTAACTTGAAATATAAAATATTGATATTTAAGTAGCAGGTGGGTGCGATCCCTCTTTTCCATGTAATAAATCATATTCCATCCATCCATACATTTTCCAAACCGCTTATCCTACTGGGTCGCGGAGGGCCTGGAGCCTATCCCGGAAGCAATGGGCACGAGGCAGGGGACAACCCAGGATGGGGGGCCAGCCCATCGCAAGGCACACTCACACACCATTCACTCACACATGCACTCCTACGGGCAATGCAGCAAGTCCAATCAGCCTCAGCATGTCCTTGGACTGTGGGGGGAAACCGGAGTACCCGGAGGAAACCCCACGACGACATGGGGAGAACATGTAAACTCCACACACATGTGACCCAGGCGGAGACTCAAACCCAGGTCCCAGAGGTGTGAGGCAACAGTGCTAACCACTGCACCACCATGCCGCCCCATAGATCATATTTGCTTGTACTTGTTGCTTGTACTTGTTCTCATTCAAAAACATTAAACAACTTTTTGTTTATATAAGCTTGAAATACATTTACAACAACCAGAAAGTTAAGATAATAATTTGGGGAAAAAATATGCATAAATTCTAATTCAAGCTATACACATATGCACATTTCTGTTTTATGCAGTTAGACTATTTATAGTTATCCTGAATAAAGAGCAGGAATCCATCAGTAAATGAGCAGCTGACATCTCATGTACATTTCTTTGAAGGAAAGGAGTGCCAAAATAAAGACTGCATCTCTAGTATTTAGATAACAAATACACTGTTGCAGTCACCCCTAGATCAATATGCCCTTATCCCTTTTCCCGGAGCTTTTCAGCGGGTTAAGGACCTTGCTCAAGGGCCCAACAGACATATAACTAATCTGCCAAGAACAGAATTTGAAGAAGCAACCTTCCGATCACAAGCAAAGAGGCCTAACCCACTGAGCTACACTGCCCCACAAATGTCCAGCTCCCCTCTTTCACACTGTCTTGTGTTTTTGCACTTTAAGTATTGTGAGTCCGGCTTGAATGCTTTTATGGCAAGACTATGTGCGTAGCACTGCTGCCTCACACTAACAATGCTGGGGGTTTGAATCAAGCCTGCACTCTCTGTGTGCAAATTTTGCATATTATACCCATGTATTGTGGGATTTCTATGGTTTCCTCCCACTGTTCAAAAACACACAGTAAAGCTAACTGGTGTCTCTAAATTGCCTATAGAATATGATTGTGTATGTGAGTAAGTGTCTGCCCTGCAGTGAACTGGGAGCCCTTTTAGGGTGTACTCCAGCCTCATTCCCTGAGCTGCCTGGGATGGGGTCTAGATGACCTTGATCAGGATAAGTGGCGAGGTGGATGGATGAAAATTTCTATGGCAGGGAAGATAAAGGGAGAGAATAAAGAAAAAAAGCTTCTAATTATGAATATGAGCAAAGTAATTGAAGGGGCACCAGATTGTTAGAGGAGGCGAGAGACATGCTCCAGAGGTCTAAAACTTATTGGTCATAAGTTCTACATTAAGGATTCGTGTTTCATTAGACACACTTACTTAGAAAATTCTTTTAACTGTGGGCTCTCTGGTCCTCCAGGAGCTGGGGTCAAGCATGACATTTCATACTTTCTTGCCATTGCTGGGAAGGCTTTCCACAAGAGTATATGTGGGAATTTTTACCCATTCATTCAGAAGAACATTTGTGAAGTTTAGGCACTGATATTGGATTTGAAGGCCTGGCTCTCAATCTCTGTTCTAATTCATTCCAAAGGTGTTCGAGGCAGTTGAGGTCAGAGCTCTGTTCAGGCCAGTCAAGTTCTTCCACACCAAACTCACCCAACCATGTCTTTATGGACCTTGCTTTGTGCACTGTTGCACAGTGAAGCTGAAACAGAAAAGGGCCTTCCCCAAGATGTTCCTATAAAGCTTGGAAGCATAGAATTATCCAAGATGTCTTGGTAAGATCAAGGATTAAGAGTTCCCTTCACTGGAACTAAGGGGCCTAGCCCGACCCCTGAAAAAAAACAACCAAATACCATTATCCCTCAGGCAGGTCACTTTCTCCTGGTATCCACTAAAGCCAGACTCATCCATCAGACTGCCAGACAGAGAAGTGTGATTACTCACTCACAGAACACGTTTCCATTGCTCCAGAGTCCTATGACCGTGTGCGTTACACCACTCCATCTGATGCTTGGCATTGTACTTGGTAATATGCCGTGAAGCTTGCATGCAGCTTCTCGTCCATGGACGCACATTCCATGAAGCTCCTAGCACACAGTTTTTGTGTTACGGCTAATGCCAAAGGAAGTATAAAACTCTGCAGTTATTGAGCCAACAGAATGTTGGTGACTTTTACATACTATGAGCCTCAGCACTTGGACGCCCTGCTCTGTTACTTTACATGGTCTGCTAGTTAATGGCTAAGTTTCTGTTGTTCCTAAACACTTCCAGTTTGCAATAATACCATCTACAATTGACCATGAAATATCTAGCAGGAAATTTAACAAACTGACTTACTGAAAATTCAGTATCCTATGATAGTACCACACTTGAATTCACTGAGGTTTTCGGAACAACCCATTCTTTTACAAACCCATTCTTTTACTTTTGTAAACCTGACTGCATCTATCTATCTATCTATCTATCTATCTATCTATCTATCTATCTATCTATCTATCTATCTATCTATCTGAGAAGGTTATTTAAAGACTGCTTCATCATATTGTGTGAGACTCTGACACTTACTGATTATACTGATTACCTTAAAATTGTGTGTGCTGGTTTGCTTTCTCATATTATCAGTCTGTGACAATGGTGAAAGACTGCACTGATATTAATAAACACGTTTGGCACTTTTACTGAACAATTTTAGCCATTAAGTAAATTGTAGAACATTATTAAAATTGTTTCAATTACAGGACTAGTAGATAGTATGTCCATTAAACTGAAGATAAAACCAACTCTTTTACATCCTTTTTGTTTGAATTGCTTTTGAAGAACTGAATTACCTATTAAAAGGCCTCAGTTTTTCTTTCCATAGAACACTCTATATGAAGTATAATCAACTGAGACTAAATAAAACGTTAAACTGGAGGAAATGCTAGCAAAATGGTTCCTGAATTCTTTGCATGTAGTAAAGTAATTACTGTCTTATGCAAATGTGTATCCTACCTCTCTGGGCCTTATTCCTCAAACCTGCTGGGCCAGCTCATACTGTACACCCTGAATCTCATTTCGAAGAGAAAAGTGATATCAACATTCATTTACATTTACAGGAAGTAACACCAATAAGCTTCTGACAGTTTAATTTGTTTGTTCATGTGTAATTGCAGTACAGAAAAACTTATCGTCCGTGAAGTGAATTTTTCCTTCAGCGTGTCAAATGCATCCTGAGATTTCTGAAACCAGACAAGATTACATGGGGCATCTTGAAGATGACTAATGGACAGGATAGCCACAGTGCCTAAGCTCCAAATAAAATTACTCCAGAAATCGCCATTGTTCCTTATCACAGCATGTTGTGACCATTCAGTAATGTCCAAAGGATAAGACTGTTGTTACATGGAACTTCCACATCTCCCATTTCACAACAGTCCATTCTTCGGTAGGAATTACGGAACCTGTCACACACGTTGAACATCAGTTTCTTCATCTGAAGAATGTTTATGTATATAAACTAGATGGACAATAACAAACTGATGGAGCCCCTCTACAATCATCATTAACAATGACTATGAACATTGCATAAGTACTTCCCAGCCTATAAGACATAACCAGCTACTCATAGTGTCCTATGGTATTGTGGAAGTCTTCTTTTTATTTACTTCCTGTGTACAGATTAGATTGTTGACATTATGGAGGTCAAGCTTGATATATACTTTATTAATAAAACCTGCTTGGTAGTAGCCAAAATAAGAGGATAAGGGTAGAAGTAAAAATGACATTGAGGCCACACTAATCAACACAAGGGCACAAGCTTCCATCCTTCTTCTCCATCTGCTCATGCTGATGAAATGGAGGGCTCTATAAATCCTGTAGTTTGAGCCTTGGTAATACAGTGGTCCATGACTCGTGTCTTTGGAACCCAATAAGGATAGATATGTCCCAATAACATATATTTCTGGCGGAGGTACATTTGGAGCCCAGTGCTTTCTAAAGACAAAGGGACAAGAATATTTCTTCAGTAGCCTCATCTTCAATGCCACTGCCCCCCCCCACACAGCAGGAGATCAAGCAGGGGGTGCCCCAGGCTGTCCGCTCAATTATAGACGAGGACAAACCTAGCAGGTGCTTAGATGTGTTTATTAACTTGAACTGTATAGCTGTGGTTGGGATCAATATCATCAGGATCAGAATTCAAAATGAAAATCCATTAAACACACGACCATATCAAGGTGCAGGCCTCATGTATCCAGCTATTAAAATGTGCCCTTTATGTTTACACGTGTTCATTTTTTCTGTGAAGCTTTATCTAATAAAAAGTAATTATTTTTTCATTATGTATTTACTTGCCAGTATAAAAAAATAGTTTTACACAATGTGAAATAAACTACAGTAGTACAGCACTGTTGCAAATATAGCAAGAAACTAAACTCACATTGGCAGCATTACACTCGATTAACATTACCATGTGTCGACAGTTTTGTGAGACATTTACCATGAAAGCGTGGTATCCGCCGTCTTAGTGATTTAAACCCGCATACAAAATATGGTCATACTGTATATATTTCCCTCACATCAAGTTACTACAATTCATTAACAAAACTTCATGCATAACTAATGCACTTAACTTCATTACAAAACCTTTGGGGATTTCACCCATTTAAACAATCATTTCCATCAGTCACAAGTTATGATAAACTAGATGACTCTGTGCTACGTCCAAAACCTTTACACAACCTTTACAAACATTATGGGCTTAATTCAGTACAAGACATTGGTCCAGGGAGATATTTATGAACCTCTTTTTGGAAAAAGAGCAATCAGAAAGCATTGCCATGTGTTCAGAGTAGCCACAGATTTTTATCTGTAGCATTCACTTCTGCATGCTCGTATACTCCCCCTATGATGTGCCATGTAGTGTACAGGAGCAAACTGTTTACATTGTGCTGAATTTATAATGAAAATTGTTACAATTAGTTTACTGTGAAAAAACAAAATATAAGAAGCAACAACATATCCATGCAATTAGTAAAGATATATCATAGTTCTGCACATTTGCACTGTCTTTTAATTATTGCTCCTTTTTAATTTTTTTTTTACAAAGGATTTTAGATGAAAATCCAAGGTCATAGCTA
Organism: Brienomyrus brachyistius; assembly: GCF_023856365.1. NCBI lineage: Eukaryota > Metazoa > Chordata > Actinopteri > Osteoglossiformes > Mormyridae > Brienomyrus > Brienomyrus brachyistius. Next base: position 2,989,475 of record NC_064545.1, on the reverse strand, counting down.
TAACCTGGTACTTGACATTCTATAAAGATTACAAGTCTTCTGCCTGCTATGAAATGCCCACATTTGTCATAAGTGCATGTCACTGAGGCCACCTGAATTATGCAGTGACGGCTGATTTATTACATTAACATAATAATATGCAACGTTATGGGATAGAGAGAACAAACAGATGCTAGGATAGAATAGATTTAAGATAGGAGAATCAAGCTTGCTGTCACCGATCATAATGAGCCTTAGCTGGGCACCTAACAGTCAAATTTACAAAACAGAATTTTCGGGCGCCAAAGAACATTCAACAAATTCAAAATAAGGATCTTTTATTTCAGTGTGTGACAAGACTTTTAAAGGAAACTGTATACTGCAAATTGGTACTTGACATTGGGAAATATGTTGATGTAATAACATGCCTAGAATATAAGGGCACATCCACGGACACACACATCTAGAAATGAGGACTAGACCCACAAAACAATTATACCTGGGGTTGTATAGGGTTATAAAACATGCATCACATCTTCCACTAATCCATCAGCTTATTAGAATCACCATGCAAGGTAGGCATGACATCTGATTGGCACTGAATCCTAAATCACAAACCAGTAAATCAAGAAACTACACAGCTATATTTATATAGAACATTCGTAATGAATATGTAGTATACATGCATACAATGTGTACATGTGCAATAGTGTTTAATTTACAAACCTTAGAAGATATATCAAGGGTACAGTGCTTCAGTAGGCATTACCATAGCCTTACAAGTCAAGAGATGAGAATTTTAATACTGCTCTGTGTGTACATGCCACACCAGTGTTCATGTAGGCTTCCGTTGGTTTTTCCTCAAAGTCCGAAAGTCTTGCACTTCCTTGGATTGGGTCCTGGCTCAAAATGACTTTGTATCGGACATGCAACGAATTCAGTGTTTTCCACAGGTGGATGAAAATAGAGAATTATAGAACATGTCTGTCTGTGCTATTTTCCCTTGTACAGTATGTGGCAAGATATCTGCAACAAACCAAGACAGGGCAGATGTACCCTCTTTAAAAAGATGTTACGTGCCGTAAGTGTTTGCAGAAGGTCCTGCGAGAGTCTCCGGACTTTTCGGCCTCTTCGCCATTTGCCAGTTGCTCCCTTCAGCTCCGCCTCCCAGACCTGGCCATGCCCGCTGTCTTTATCTGACGTAGGATTAGCTTAGATTGGGTTTCGTTCGGTAGCGGTGTTTTGTTTGTTGTTTTGGCCATTGTCACTCCCGGAGTCTCAGGGTTCCCACGCGTCCTGAAAAACCTGAAAAGTTATTTTCCAGTCATTGAAATGACCTGGAAACTGATAGAAATGGCCAAATGTCCTGGAAATAATCTTTCTTGTCCTGGAATTTTATTTATGTTTTCGCTTTTTAATTTTTCTGTTTGAAACAGCTCGCTGTTCCTAAGTGATGATAGCTGCGCAATGTCTCCACCTACTGAGACTTGTATAGGCAGTGGGTTGTATTTAGTTACATGCGTGATACATCACGATTTGTGTGTAGCGGCCATTTTACCAGGGAATGTGGGAAATGTCCGTCACACAGATGCATAAAGTTCTGAATTTCTTTTCAATGTTAAAGAAAGTTTCATATAAACTAAATGTACAGTATAGTGAGTGATAAGGACTATGAAAAGCTGTATTTTGTTCAGTTAAATGGGACTGAGGTATTTCTTCGTATCATTTGAAGGAAGTAATTTACCACCAGGGGCGGAGCTATAGGCAAGGCGGGTGGGGCCACCGCCCCTGGATGGTAGAGGGCCCACCCCAAAGCAAAAAGAGGACCCTCCCATATACTAAATACACATAAAGTTATACTGGTATAATTTCTCTGAAGCTCTTCACAACTAGAACATAACATTTACACTGTAAATTTAACTGTGACGTGATTTTTTGTGTAATTTTTTTTGTATACGTCCTTATTATGGTGTCATTTTTAATTTTTAGAAAAAAAAATCAGTAAAATCCCTACAACAAACTTAAAATATAATATATAGTAATGATTTGAAGTCAAACTAAGCTATTCCTTTTGTATTTAATGGTTTTCCATTTGAGGAATCAGCAAAAAACTGTTGTGCATGATGGGTAGGATCTAAAGGCTGCCTAACGTCCTCATCTGTTTGACGATGTACATCAAGACTAGGAAGGTGCATGCCTGGCTGCGTTTGTTGGTCCAGAAAGTAATTCAATTTCGCCATTTAGGCTACATTCTTAAAAACTGCTTGGATATACCCCGATAATATGCCGTGGACCTTTTAATTTGTTTGTTTGCAATTTCGCCAGGTAGGGTACCTTATTTAAACTGAATTTTGTTAGATTACATATTTTGGGATGTTTTATTGTAGTCTTTGTAAACATGTATATAGTTTAGCCTAACCCAGTCACTAGTGTTGTAGTCAAGACCGCCTAAACCAAGACCAAGACATTGCCAAGACCGGAGGGTATCAAGACCAAGACACTGCCAAGACTTGAGGGTACCAAGACCAAGACACACTAAGGCGAGACCAAGACCAAGGCTGGTCGAGACTAAGACCAAAACCAAGACTGAAAACAGACTAGGGCTAGATCGACATCACACTACTCAGATCAACTGTAGAGAAAAAAGGCATTGGTGTAAAGTGTCATTACTCATTAAATCAAATTCATGTTATCCTTTCAATTATATTGTCCATATGTCTCTCATTTAAAATTTCCCAGATTTGTCACAGTTAAGAAGGACTGATGGAAAATAATATTCTCAGCAATCCTCTCCTATAACCATTTTATCAGACCTCGTCAAGGGAAAGAGATGGGATGTACCAGAAAGATGTTCATATTAAGTCTCTTATACCAGGGACAGAGGCCTCAGGTAAGCTATGAATATGGCTATGTAATGATCCCTTGCTTTGCATTGAAGAGAATGAGCCTCCAGATTGACTTGCACCTCCAAGACCTTTTTTGCGTCTTGCTTTCTAATGAATATAAAATGCCTAATTTATTTGAATTACAACTATGCTATAGACTATGTCGTATCCATTAATAGATAAACTGGAATTGTCCCACGGTAATCTTTACACTTCGATGTCAACATCACTAAAATTACTTACCATATAGCATATGGTATTATACAGTATTGCTCAACACAATGCCCATAGACAGATGCTATATAAAATCTATGATGATTTATTATGTCAAATAACACCACTATAATAATTAAACAATACACCCACACAGCAGTTTCCGTCAAAGGTGGTTCAACAAAATCAGCATACAGCAGAATGATTCTTTTTCTGGGACGTTTTGCAAATATACTCTTTTTACTCTGTATAGCCAAAATTAATTGCTGCTGATTTCGCAGACATTTCTTTGCAGACTTCACTATGATGCGATGTGTATGATGTGTGTGGACTGTGAAGTGCTGGCAGTGTCTGTTGAGAAAATGTATACAATGTAACGTTAAAATAGATGCATCTGACTGGTTGCATATGAATTGAGGCACGTAATAAATAATGATACTGTTCTCTGAGGATGCGCTGCCAAATAGAGTCAAGACCAAGACAAGACCGAGACCAGTTTCAGTTTTGAGAACTACAGCACTACCAGCCACTTAAGGGAGCAAACCAGCTCAACTAGGTGCCGGTCCCAAGCCCGGATTAATGGGGAGGGTTGGCGTCAAGAAATAAAGAGAGTGTATCTTTACTGCATCACTGATGTCAAAATGTGGGAAATATGTAGTTGTATAGATAAATACATTAAAGTAGGTTAATGATTCTGTGCTGTCTAAATTGTATAAATATTTTTGAGGCATAGCCAGACAAATCTCCTCCTGTATGAAAAGGTTTAGAAAACGCAATTTAGCCACTAAAACTTTTTGTGAGGGACAGTTGAATTTTCTCATTAAGTTTTTTGTGATCCTGCACCTACACTTTAAAATTCGCTTCAGCGTGGCCACATACATGCATGCGTGCGTGCGCGGGGGGACCCGATCGGTGTTTTGCCCAGGGGCCTTGTGTGCAGGTGTTCTGCCACTGTCTACCACACAGTTAACCATAAAGTGTAAATGCAGGCGCAATGAGGCACCGTAACGCTTTCTTAAATTATCATAATGCTAGAATTGCCAGCTTTGTCTTACAGTAGAGTGACAAACATAAACTCAAAGAAACTGTTACTTAGATATACACTCAAAAAATACAAACGGGACCAGCGACTGCGACGCAGATGATATGCAAAGTTCACCAGTCGATACTTACACAGGCTCAGTGGCTATAAAAACTCCCACGATTAGATGATAGAAATGAACTTTGTCCTTAGGAACAAAACTAGCTAGTCTGATTTATCGCTAATGAAAGTTTCCATATATGATAAACCACAAGATGCCACTGCCTGAGCATGTCTGTTGAAATTAACTTAATTTAAAATGCCACTTGTCACGATCGGTGCCGGTTGGGACAGGCAGGCGAGCGCGCGAGCAAGGAGCAAGCAGGCAGGCAGAATTTGGGGAACAACGGGGTTTATTTTGAGAGCAGGACGGAAAACGAGCACTGACATTGACAACATCAATGATGGACACCGGACACAGGCAAGACTTGGACTCAAATAAACAGGACAGATCAAAATTACTAGACACAGCTGGATACGATTAGGGAAGCACACGTGGATAATCAAGGGGGCGTGGCACACACGTGGATCGTACGAGCTGGGCGTGACATAACCCCCCCCCCCCCCCCAAAGGCGCGCCTCAGGGGAGGCGGCGGACGAGACAAGGGGAAATCAGGACCGGGAAAACAAGAAAAAAAACCATCAACAGGGCACAGGGAACAAGACGGACAGACAAAACTGACATAGGGGCAGAAGCCAAGACAGGACCTGACACAGGACGGGAAAGGCCGACAAACAGAGCAGAAAAGGGGACACGGAGGGAACAGGCGGGACAAAAGGGCCAAGAGTGAACGAAGGGGACACCGGGGGACGAGGAACAGAAACAGGAGGAACAAAGGGACAAGGGACGGAGACAGGAAACCAGGGAGAGAAGGAGGGGGAATAAAGGGGAGCCCCAGCGGGCGACGGGTGGCAGCCGGAGGGGACGCAGGCAGTCGAGAGGCCGGAACCGGAGGGGACCTCGGAGGGGCCGAGGAGACAGGGTGAGGGACAGGCGAAGGGGACGAGGAGGGAGCAGGAGGGAGCACCAGGGAAGGGGACGAGGGAGCTGGAGGGAACCCTGGCGAGGGCAAGGAGAGGGGGGAAGCCGCAGCAGGCGGCGAACGTCCTCCGACACATTGGAGTGGGGGGACCAGCAGGCGACTGAGGAGCTGCAGTCGGGGAGCCCGCAGGTGACCGACAAGGAGCCGGAGGATAGAACGAGGCAGGGCAACGAGGCTATGGAGGGGGACCCGCAGGTGACAGCTGACCTGGAGGGCCAGGACCCGCAGGCGCCGACCGAGCCCCAGCGCAGGCGAGGGAGGGCGAGCCAGGGGGCAGGGTGGGTGGGTGGGACCCCAGCCCTGCGTCTGTGTCCTCTCCCCTTACGGGACACAGACATTACGGTCCTAGGCCGGGGTCGAGCTCGCCTGGGTGAGGGCAGAGGAGTCACAGGGGTAGAAGGGACTGGAGTCGGGCCAGGAACGGGAGCCACAGGAGGCACAGTCACTTCAGGCGGAGGGAGCGCCTCGGGCGTGGGCGCGGGAGCTGCAGGCAGAGGGAGCACCTGCTCGGGTTGCGCAGGCAGAGGGAGCGCCTGCTCGGGTTGCGCAGGCAGAGGGAGCAGCTATTCGGGTTGCGCAGGCGGCAGCGGAGGCGGCTGCTCGGGTTGCGCAGGTGGCAGCGGATGGGGCTGCTCGGGTTGCGCAGGCTGCAGTGGAGGCGGCTGCTCGGGTACAAGACCCAGGACCTCCAGCTCGGGTGGTGTAGCATGGCCCGGAGCTCTCCGGAGCTGGATCAGCCTCTTGAGGCCCTCTGCTAATCTCTCCAGGTCGCCCCACGGAGAGGCAGGAGAGAATGCGGCAAAGTCTCGCTGCAGCTACGTGGCGAGCTGGTCCTCCTCTGGGGAGCCCTGTATGGCCGGTGCATCTATCACTCTCCAGTATAGTCCCTGGAGGGTGAAGAACTTATTGGCGAGGGCAAGGGGTGTAGCCGGGACCTCTTGCGGGGGTGCAGCAGCTGCAGAAGGCAGAGGTGAAGGGAGCGCCTCGGACCGGGCAGCTGCAGCAGGCAGAGGCGAAGGGAGCGCCTCGGGCGCTGCCACCGCAGGTGGTGGGACTGGCAGGTCTGGAGCAGGCGAGACGGGCGTGGCCTCTTTAAGGATCCGGCGTACTCGCGGCCCCCCTTGTTGGCCAGTCGCTCTGGCTGGTAACAATACCGCTCAAGGGGCGGCGGCAGCTCCGCGGTGAGCGACTCCGGTTCCCGGAGCAGGAGGGGTTCCTCCTCGAAACCCGTCGGGAGCCACATCTCGGCTAGCGAACAGGCTCCCAGGCTGATCGTCGGCGTCTCCGTCACTCGCCTTCTGCGCCTCTTCTTCTTGTTAAGGTCTGTCATTCTGTCACGATTGGTGCCGGTTGCTATCGCTGGGCGAACGGGTGATCGCACAGGCAGGCGAGCGCGCGAGCAAGGAGCAAGCAGGCAGGCAGAATTCGGGGAACAACGGGGTTTATTTTGAGGGCAGGATGGAAAATGAGCACTGACATTGACAACATAAATGACGGACACAGGCAAGACTTCTCAAATAGACAGGACAGATCAAAATAACTAGACACAGATGGGTACGATTAGGCCTCCTTTTCATTTATGTGTACCTTGGACAATGACGTAACTTATATTTGAGTTTTGACCCTCGTTGCCCTAGCTTGTCAGAAGCTGACAGGAGAACAAGAGAACATCAGTTCATCACTTGAAATTTCTGCTGAGTGTATGATTATAAGTATGACCACAGTGCATATGGTGCAACTGACAGTTTTGTTATCCTTTGTTCCTAGTATTCTTTCTAGTTTAACCAAGTTTTCAACTCAGGAATTGATGGCAAGGCTATCATGATTTAAAATGGATGTATTTAGCTTCTTTTCACACAAAGATAAGTTCTTTATTATAATCTTTGTCATTGGCCTATGCAAATTCTACAGCTGCTGTATTCCCAGTAAAGCTACCAGTTGAAAGTTAACTCTAACTTTCTGTTTTGTCACATGACAATTGTTGCATTTATTAGTGTTATAGGCATAATACACATGATATAGGCAATAAATTGACTTTATGCCGTTTTGTTTAATACAAACATTGTACATAAATTTATTTGATACAAACAATGACATAAAATGTAATATGCAATATGCAAGTAACTTTTACTGAAAGTAGGTCACTATGGTAGCCTATTTCATGCTGTGATCAACAACTCTATACTGAACATTATGGAATTGCTCTGTATATACTAGTATTTGGATAGTTTTCCACAATGCAAGAGGCATTTATTTCTTTAAATGAGTTTTGCAAAAGAGGTCAAACAACTCCATTATACATCAATGCATTAATTGGTGTTGCCTTTATGTAATTTACCATATCGGTGCCACTAAGTCCCTGCATAATCAAAGAGAAATTAAAATGGCATTAAGCCTGTGACTGAAGTGTATAACTGTATGACCAGATCCTGTCATGAATTTCCGGGAAAAGCTCCTGGAAATGTCCTGGAAAATGATTCCTTAAAAAGAGTAGGAACCCTGAGTCTATTACACCTGATGTTTGTTAAAGTGTCTCTGAAAAATAAAAAACATAAAAAATGATCCGTCTTGTTTCCCGCATCTAGTTTCTCTATTCCCGCTTGTCTCGTCTCCCCTTTCTCTTTCGTTTTCTGATGGTCTCCAACCCTAGACTGGGGACCGTAACAGAAATTGGGGGCTCATCTGCCTTTTCCGGTGTTTGTCTGGTGGATTTTTTTTGTATGGGGGGGGGGTGTTGTAGTGGTGTTAGTAGTAATGGCCCAGTTCGACCTCGTCGCTTTCACCCTTTACCCCACACTCGAACAGTTTGATAGGTGCCGTAAAGACGATCTGCTAGCATAGCAGATTTCTTTGAGGTTTTGGTTCCTGCTGAAGCCTCCAAGCGGGCTATTAAACAGGTCCTACAGGACGAGCTAATTTGGCAGGGTATCCTACCTGAGTTGGGAGAGTCACCGAGTGCTGCATCCAGTCCAGTGCAGGTGTCCACTGCGGCGGAAGCCAGCGGCGTTGATCTGGGGACAGGGACCTGCATGGATCTCGGCGATCCTCGCTCAGCCTGCTTCTCACTAAGGGAACTGGAACTGGAGATAAATAGGCAGGGGTACCAGGCTCAGCTACTCCATGTCTGGGCTGTGGAGATTGAGACTGATCCTGCATTACGAAGGATGAGCATGGGTGAACAAAAACCTGTGCCCCTTCCACGTAAGGTATACTCACCGAGTACGACCCTTCAAGCCGGCCTGCCCGCCCGTGACCGAGCTGGTGCCCTAGACGCTCCTTGATCTAGCCTCCATTCTCTCTCAGGTTCGCCAGTCTCCCAGGATATTGGAGTTGGAAATTCAGGCTTTGATGTCAGTCGTCATATCGGGCTTGTCCCTATGTTTCGGGAAAATGAGGTGGACGCCTATTTTTAAATTTTTCAGCGTACCGCTACGACTGAACTGGCTTAGACATCTGTGGTTACTGCTGCAGTGTAAGTTAATAGGGAAGACACAGGACGTTTGCTCAGCTCTGGCATTAGAGCAGAGTCTGGATTAAGAAATCGTAAAGGTTACTGTTTTAAGGGCATATTAACTCGTACCAGAGGTCTACCAGCAGAATTTCAGAAAGTTACGTAAATCTGCCAGCCAAACGCATGTTGAGTTTGCTTGTGAAAAGGCATCACTGTTTGAGAAATGGTGCACTGCTAATGGTGTCTTTAACTTTGATCAGATAAAAGAGCTGATGTTGTTAGAAGAGTTCAAAAACTGTGTTCCCGATCGCGTTGTCGTGTACTTAAATCATCAGAAAGTTATTTTTCTGTCTGAGGCCACCACACTTGCTGATTAATTTATGTTGACACATAAGACTGTGTTTACCCCAACTCCTCTGCCTCGTAGACTTGGTCCCTGTCCTGTAGCGCCTCCTCCTTCGTCCGCTTCGTCTCCACCACCTGTGGAGAAAAGAGAATGCTTCTATTGCCACGAAGTAGGTCACATCATCTCGGTTTGTCCCGCGCTGAAGTGTAAGTATGCTCGTACTGTCTCAAGAAAGTGCATGTTGCTGCCCGCCCCGATTGTATTTCGCTGTCACCTAGTGCTATTGAACCCGCCTTCCAACCGCTTGTGTTCCCTGGATCTGTCTCGCTCGGTGAAGATAAGGTACGACACCCTGTGACTATCCTGCGGGATACAGGAGTTGCACAGTCTTTCTTAGTTGAAGGGGTTGTACCATTAGATGGAACTACTTGCTGTGGCACAGAAGTATTGTTGCAGGGAGTCAATTTGTGTGTGGCTGCGGTTCCTCTGTACAACGTTTATCTGAGTACTCCTGACTTTTCGGTATTTGTACGTGTTGCGGTCCAGACCCAGTTACCTGTTCCGGGTTCAATCATCTTCTATCATGTTCATTCTGGGGAATGACATCGTGGGGGAGAGGATTGTTCTCCTACCTTTCAGGTGGTAGTCCCTGGGTTATGTTGGGATTATGTGTTGTCCCTTGCTCACGATCACCTGTGTTCGGGTCATCTCGGTATTAGGAGAATGTTAACCTTGGCACATTTTTTTTGGCTTGGTGTTAATGATGATGTAAAAAAGTACTGTAAATCTTGTCATGTTTGCCAAATAGTCGGTAAGCCTAATCAGACCAATATACTGTCTCAATTACGTCCGATACCTGCAATCGGTGAACCCTTTGAGCACGTGCTTATTGTCTGTGTGGGCCCATCGCCAAAAATTCACTTGGGGAACATGTACTTGTTCACCCTCATGTGTACCGCCACTCGATTCCCTGTTCGCAGTCTCAGGACCCCTGTAATAGTTAAGCATTTGATCAAGATTTTTACTACTTTTATGCTTCCTAAACATGTGCAGTCAGACCAGGGTACCAATTTCAAGTTAAAACTATTTGCTCAATCGTTCGCAAATTGTGGGTGTATCATACAGCACCTACCACCCTGAGAGCCAAGGGGCGTTAGAACGATTTCACCAATCATTTAAAAATATGCGTCGTACTTTCTGTTTGGATGCAGGTAGAGAGTGGGATGAGGGAGTGCCTCTTCTCATTTTTGCAGTGCGGTCCAAGAGTCAACTGGGTTTAGTTCTGCTGAACTGGTGTTCGGTCACACTGTTCGAGGTCCCCTGAAGGCATTACAGGAGCGTCGTCCATTCCAGGAGTAGGCGTCGTGTCTCTCAGCAAGTACTCCCTGGAGAGTGATGACTTACACCTCGGTAGAAATTGTCTTCCCTGTGCACGCCTACCAGAAGCTCTGCAAAATCTTACGTCCCGGCTCAGCCACTTACCTCAGTCCGCCCAAGCTGACATTTCATCTTTAGTAGGATGCTTCCGATCCCTGTTCGCCGATAGCCCTTCACGTACCCCTGCTGGGGAGCATGATATTGATGTTGGTGATCACGTTCTCATTAAGCAGCATCCCTATCGGGTCAACCCCCGGAAGAGAGCTTTGTTATCTCGAGAGACCGCTTACCTGGTAGAGACGAGTCTTGCTGTTCCCAGCAGTAGTCCTTGGTGTTCCCCGTGCCTGCTTGTTCCCAAACCGGACGGCACGTTCCGGTTCTGCACGGATTATCAGAGAGTTAATGCTGTGATTCGTCCAGATGCTTGCCTCGCATGGAAGACTGTCTTGACCATATCGACTCTGCAAAATACGCGACTAAGTTAGACCTATTAAAGGGCTAATGGCAGGTTCTGCTAACACCCCATGCTTCAGACATCTCTGCGTTTGCTACCTCTGACACCTTCCTTCAGTACACCGTTATGGATTTCGGTCTACGTAACGCCTCAGCTACGTTTCAGAGGTTGATGAATAAAGTGCTTGGTGACATCCATAACTGTGAGGCTTACCTAGATGATGTAGTAATTTATTCAGACTCGTGGGAACAGCATGTGAGTTCACTTGAGCAGGTGTTTGTTCAGTTGCAAAAGGCTTTGCTGGTGCTCAACCTGAGGAAGTGTGAATTCGGACAGGGTACAGTTAGTTACCTTGGGAAACTAGTCGGTCATGGTATGGTAAAATCCCTAGATATAAAGGTCCAAGCTATCGGGTCAGTCTCAGCTAAGCAGACTCCATGGGAGTTAAAACGTTTCCTGGGAATGGCTGGTTATTATCATTGTTTCTGTCAGAACAATTCGGATATGGTTGCACCCCTTACTCAGTAGCTTCGCAAAGGGGCGAAGTTCGTTTGGTCCCAAGAACTTCATTAATAAGGAAATATAATCATTAACAATAACAACAACAACAATACAAGGGCTATTTACAACTGCACACGGGGCGTGCTGGGACATGCGCCTCGCCGGTGCTACACTATGCATTTTACATAGTTTTTCATTTAAATATATCTTCTAGCAGTTTATTTCTAAATTACTTGTCTTAGGTGTGAGCTCATTAAGGCAACCACACTCAGTTGGACCTAGTTAGGGGAATTCTTAAAAGAGGTATGCTTGTGGTAAAGTTTTTTTTTTTTTTTTAAGGGTTTGGTTAAAGGTTAGTTTTATATATTACTAGCAATGTTAAGATTTTATCAGCAGTTTAGTTAGTTTGGTATTATGTTCCCTCACATATATTTAGTAACAGGTTTCTCATTATAAAAATCTTCTGGCTATCTTTTAGAATTTCAACATGGAGTACAATACATAAAAACCAGAATTGTCTAACCCTAAATTTTATAATCCATATTAAAATTAAATAGCCCTGTGAGGAATCGGTTTAAGCACTATACACTTGTATTCCATTTGTGTTTTGCACTACAAATGTGTAATAAAAATAATTCATTAATGCTGATAATGCCTTGTACACTACATTATGTTACCAACCCACAACACACATCTGACGGCTTTGTAAGAGCCTTTCTAATTTTCCCAGCTCTTGACGTCGGTGTTAATTAGATTCATAATGTCTCTGAAGAAAAGAGGCTAGAATCTCCCAAGTAGCTCTCAGGGCTATAGTTAAATTTTCATGCTCCTCATTTAAAATTCTGTCCTGTTACTGATGCAGGTGTTGCACTTTCTTTTTGAATGGCACCTGAATGCTAATATTGCAGTGTAATAAGGTCTTTGAAATATGAAGCAGTCATTCGCAGAATCCTAATGCCTGAATCCCAATAGACTCCCGTCACAGCCCTCATTGATACAAGATTCGTTGATGTATCCTGTTTTGTTCCTCTACTTTTTTTCTCAAACTTTTCTTATCGTTTAGTGATTGGTTTCTTTTTTCATGTTCTTGATCCTTGTTTTTTATATTCATCTCCAACAGACAGACTCAGCTATTGGCAATACAATACAGTATGTTTCACCAATTGATCCCCTACTTGTAAATCATACAAATATGTAAGAATCATCAGTACATTTAAATTTGAATTTAATTATTAAGTGTGTATTAGTTTCCCGCCTCCAGCTCTACGTGTAAATGTGTCTGTGTGGGTTTACTCTTGATACTTTGGTTTCTTCTCACAGTACAAAGATTTGCCAGTGGTTCATGCATGTGCAATTCCCTGCCATGGACTAGCATCCTGTCCGTTGTGCTGTTTTCCTTGGGCTTTCTGTTTCCCGGGGAGGTGCTGTGCACTGCAACTCTGTATTGGTTTACATTAGTTGTCAGTTATAATCATTAAAAGAAATAAACACTTGAAATGTACAGTATCAGTCTGTGTGGAATGAATGTATACATTATACAAGTTTTACTTAGTGAATTAGTGAAATAAATCAACTTTTTGAAGATATTCTAATTATATGACCAGCACCTGTATTGCAAACTGAAAATCCTGAGTCCAGCTGAGTCTTATTTTCCAGTGTCATTTAAGTATAGATATTTCAGGATACAGAGCACTACTGCAGTGTCTATTAAAATACACAAACAGACAGAATGACGTGTCAGGCCAAAGGAATCTGTGAGTGTTTTCTGATAAACTATGTCTCTAGCCAAGGTTGTTTTGAGAATTGGATATTCAGTGACAATTAAAATGAGCAAACACTTGAAAAAAAGAGGCATCTGTGCCAAGTTGCACTTTAGGTTAAATGACTGCAACAGTTCTGAAACCAACCAAATGGCTCTCTGGTAATAGTCAGCATCCAAGCCAAATGTTCAGAATCAGTGATCTGTGTCATGGTGGTTCAGCTTTTATTGTATTCCCGAACACCACTCTCTCCATTAGTTAGCAAAAAATGTTGTTCCACTCATTGCTTACACTTATATTATGCACTGTTTATCTTGTAACAGAAAACATTTTAAAGTAAATCTGTAACTTTTTTTCATCATCAGTGGCTTCCCCAAAGAGCTATTAATAATTTCCCAAAGAAATATCAATGTGCAACATTCTGGTTTTACTTGCCCCATTAAGTTTGTTTTTTTTTTTTGTAAAAAAGCTGATTGGTTTATTTTTTGGATGGTGACAAAATGAAGCAGATTAAGCAGTCTAGTCTTTCAGAGACAACTACCAGCACAGATTATATAAATTCTATTGCAGTTTAAGGGAGTAAAAGGGGAAAAAAACAACTCTCCCCTTTCTTGGGTTGGTGAATAGACAGGCCTGGGCAGTGAGAGCTGGATGTTTACTATGACGATAATGGTCCTTTCCAGGGGCATCAGGGATTCCATAGGTGTAAGGATCCAATGCCCACAGCAAACACTTGAAAAGAAAACTGTAATCCTGACATGAAAAGAAAGTAGACCAAATAAGTGGATTTGGGAAAGGATAATTTTTGTTGGGCTCTATAGAAGGACTTCAGTCCTAGTTACAAGAAATAACGCAGAATGCACCAATCGGTACCTCTACTTCGGAATGGAATATAGTGGATGAGAGGAACTGATCAATATGCAACGTTAGTCATCTAATTCCTCCTCTGAAGTTGGTCATAGACACCAGCATGGCCATCCATCTTCCAAGTACTTATCTTGAGCCTGCTTGCGGGAAGCCTAGAGTCTAACCCTGCACATGGCACAAATCAGGGGAATGACCCTGGATGGGATGCCAGTCCATCACAGGCCACATAAACAAACAGCATCACACATTATGGGCAATTTAGCGATGCAAATTATTCTAACTGTGTGTTTCTGGACTGAGGAAGGAATGAAAGAGAACATTCAGACACGCCACAAAAACGGAGTATGAACAGGACTGAAACCTCCAGCACTACAGGTGTGAGGCAACAGTGCTACTAGTGAAGCTTCTTCATACACGCAGATGATGACAAATTATGTGAAAGAGTGTGTGTATGTCAAGTCTTGCTTTGAATCCCACAGCGGGCTCTGTTGTTGTACCCTTGGAAAAGATACTTATCCTCCTTGATTGAAGTGTCAGTTAAGCAATTAAAATTTAGCAGAAACATTATGTGCTACTTGACAGTTTAGTTTAATTATCAGAAATGAACTCTGCAGTTCTTGAAAATCCATTTTAACTATATTTACATTTTTAGCAATGTGTCGGGGTCGTACTTTTACTAAAAGACAATAAAAAGCATAAAACAACTGTCATGCTGAGTGTCATATGAACAAGTGAAAATAAATCATTGTATGACCAGAAATAACTTTCATGCTGGACTCTGACACATTCCAATATAAATGCATAGGCACATACATTGAATAGTAATTTTTTTATCAATGTTTATCTTTTTAAAGGCATTTAAAAGTATTTTGTAACATCTCTGAATAAAATAAAGGAACATTCCCTGTTATAAAAAAAGAATTAGTCTCAAATTACCTCATGAATAAATTACAATATTTTACTATAAATTTCATTGCTAGTTAAATATTTTTCAGTTTATAGATGATCATTCTGCCTGTACATGTTTACTCTATACAGTCTCATATTCTGTGACAGGCAAGGAGGCACAGGAGACAAGGGTACAAATAAATACGACTGGGGGATTTACAATGTGGGGAAATACACAAAGCAACTGTGGTCACCAATTCAGGGGGGGAGCACCTCTTCCCCCAAAATACGCAGGAATAGGTCATTTGGGAGGCAGTAGGTCCTTCATCCTCTAGGCCTCTAGGCTATCCATCCCTGGGGGCAGCAAAAGCATAAATTCGGCTACCTTTTTCGTTTGCCTCAACTAGGGAAAACAACCCCACCCCCTGTTTGGAGCAATCAACACCTCGCAGCTGCATCCTGTTAGCAGCTGTTAGCACCCTCCAGCGCCGACCGTGAGGAAACCACGGTTACTGTCTGCCTGCATGGTGCTGAATGGTTGTTGTTTGTGCATGATGGATTCCTGGGGGTTCATTGCATCACCCTCATATACAAGCAAACATGCATTTTTTACATTTTGCTTATTAAAATTACAACACATGAAGATATGTTATACAATGTAACACTCAATAAGTACACCTTCATTTGACTTTTAAAACAAACATGACACTATTCTAGTCTGTTATGTGCCTTTCTTTGCTCATGTGTATTGTATTGTTTCGCATATTTCATGTGACTATGGTAAATCATTTCAAATGCAACCTTTTATCCAATTGTTATTTGCCCATTAACTTTATGAAGGTCGACATGACAATGCATTGCTCTCTCCAAAAATAAAATACTCAAGCATTTTTCTCAGCAGATTTTTCATCCTGTCCTCTGAAGGTAAAGGTCACAATGTATCTCACAAGCCCATAGCTCCATTAGATCTCCTTTCAAGGTTTCGAGGTAATCTCACAGTAACTGCTAGTGTATGTGAATAACTTCTTTATACTTACAGTACAAGACCAGGGATGCTCGAGTCCTGACTATTAGAATAACACATCATAAGGTCTAAAGTTTCTGTGATAGCTTGTCACACAAGGTGACTTCAGTGTAAGGTTCTCATTTTAACATCCCAGCTGACTCTGGTGATTAGGAGAGATTTTATATTGGCAATGACACTCTGATGACACGTATCCGGTATAAATATTACACAGATCCTCAGCGAAGCACTACCCAGCGCTCTTTGATGGTTTTTTTTTAACCTGCCTTTGATATTTTCAAATGTCAGGCCAGTAATTGAATAGGTCAGAACCACAATATATTAAATATGGCTTTGTGACTGATTAAAAGGGAGACGCCGGCCACCTCTCGTCAAATTACACGTGCTGTGTAAACAACCATAGGTGGCATCTGTCATGGGACATCAGTGATGAGAAAAAGTGACAGAGCCTCCGGGGGATGATGGAGCACATGTTCACAGACTCAGATGAGTCACAGTTTAGTAAGTTCTTTCAATAATATGAGTGAAGAAACCTCCAAGCAAAACATGATCGTTTTATTATTAGAAATGCTGCTTCTATACTGGGAATTGACTTGGAGCCCATGGAAGTAGTCATACAGGGAAAGACAATTATCAGACTGCCAAGCATCATGGACAACGAATCACATGTGCTGCATAATTCCCTGACCAAACCAAACCAAAGAGCACACTCAGTAACATACAGTTGTGTCTAAGAAGCCTTACCTGAGCTCTTCCCTGCCAGGTGTCATTAGACTCTACCATGAGTCTCTCTCCTGACCGCATTTACCAGACCAATTACTATATAAAATATCCATTGTTTGCCCACCCTGTTTTTACATATTGTACTTTGTGATCAGTTGACTTTCCCTCTCTTTGTACTACGCCTTTCATAGGTGTATTTATGTCTATGATTTCCAGCATGCATTTACTCCAAACAGTTTTCTAAGCCTTGTTTCACTATTTTCAGGATATCCTATTGTCCGGATATTTTTGTACTACTTTGCAAATATTCTACGTAAGTGTTTATTTTGAGAAAAACAATAAAATTCATGAGGAACACATTAAATAATGTGCTATTGTATTGTTTTCAGTGTAACACAGGTCAAAGAAAATTTAACAAAGTACAGTTTTCAGTTTTTACAGATTTTTATTTAACATACCATCCCAGCTTTTTCTGATTTGGGGTTGTAGGTTAAAAATGCAGGAGACACCTAGTCTGCTTCAGTGGAAATTTTCAGCTTCATATAAAGAGCCTTAGACACATCAATCTTTACATTAGAAAATGTAATACTATGTACAGCAGGGTTCTCCAACTCCATTTCTGGAGAGCTACTATCACTTGGCTTTTGATGAACCACACCAGTTCCTGGTATTTACCTGAGAACAGTTGTGGCTCATCAGAAGCCAGGTAGGATAGAAAACCTACTGGACGGTAGCTCTCCAGGACCGGAGCTGGAGACCCCTGATGTAGAGGGTGATTTCTACAGCATGCTGTATACTGCTCAGGTTAAGGCTATTATACAGATGAGGAATTATGCATGGATGATTTGGTTGACAATGCTAGCGTGGCCTGTCAATAAAATGTGCTGTTATTTTTTTTCATGAACAACACAGCCCATCAGTGTGGACTGCATACACTTATTTCTGTCAAACTCTCATTTATGTTTCTTATACTCTGGTTGAAGTAATATGACTGTGTCACTCTCCAGAGAAATTCAGCTCATCACTTTCAGCCTCGGTATTTTCTCCTTAATTTTAATTAGACCCATTGGAATAGTAGCTATGGTTCTTGGTCTGCCTTGATATATACATACATACATAGGAAGATATATATATATAAAATGTGTGTCAGTGTGTGTGTGTGTGTGTGTGTGTGTGTGTGACAAAGAGAGAGAGAGACAGTGTGTGCTTTTACTCATGCTAGAAAAGAGGATTAGGGAGGCAGGGTTTCTGAGACTGAGATGACAAACCAATGTTATAATAGATTTCAGCATTTCATATTTCGTTACATCTTAAGTAGCTACATGAAGGGAATTATGTTCCTAGACTGTTTTTTTGCAAGGTTGGGAAAACCTTGAGGAAAGCTGCTTCATAGTATTTTTTATAAAAGGTAGGATCAATTTGATGACAGGATTACTGTCATTCTGTTCACCCTGTTAATCACTGCCTGTGGCTGTATTTTAATTGATGAAAGTTATATTTTAATCAATGAAAGTTTTACAATCTTCAAAATAATATAAACATGAAAAATGTAACCTTCTATCCACTCTTGAATATGTTACGTTAATATGCATTTTTTTTTTACTTATGTGGATGGGAGAATCGACCCCATAGTTTGACAATGAAAGAACCTTATTTTATCTGCTGAAGCCATTTGTTAATATGTTTATCAGTAAATATACAGGAGCACTCATAGGTGTTCCCTCCATGCTTAGTTTACTTTTATGTAGTCTCATATCACCTCAAATGGTTGATTTACTGCTCAGTGTAAATGATCCTCAGACATAAACCAAAATGAAAAGTGTCTCTTAAGCACCCGGTGTAGAAATGGCGTCTTTAAGAGATGCTTTTGTCTTGCTCCAAACACTATATTGCCACATCTCTTTAAAACTTACCCACTCACCTTGAAGTGTTTTTCTGTTGCCATGGTGATATACACTACCCCTGACAGATTGTAAATAAAATATAATGATATTGGTAGACAGAAAGAAATTATCCTGACTTAGTGAGTAGATTGCCCATACAAAACACGTAATATAAATGCTGACCCATTTCTAAAGGTAACACATATTGCCTGGTAAAATATTGCCACTGAATGCCAAAAGATGTTATCACGTTCACTCCTTTTCAGGGAAAGATTCTTAAACTTCTATTTTGCTGTTGGCTGTGTTAGTCCAGAATCAATTGCATGAGCTGAGAGTCATTATAGTGACAAATACAGTATCAGGGTAAGTGCTCTGGTTTTTCGATGCAACCACAGTTTATGTGTTTCTTTTCTTTTGTGATCAAAAAAAAAATACTTTTACAATGTACTTTACAATGTGTGTCTTTTCTGTATGATAAGTATAGCATAGTAACACAATTTTACAATTTTTAGGAATCTCTTTAATACAGGATACAATGATACAGTAATTAGATTTAATTGGTTTCCTCAATATAGACAAGAAGTCAGAAAGAGACGCAAATCGTAAGCAGAATATTACAGCTTGCATGTTTCAAGCTGTGATGTGTTTTGTTATGGCCCAAAAGACCTTGTAAAGAATTCTGCAATGACTTGTTTTACTGTTTGTTTCTGTGACATGGCAAGCAAAGTGTCATAGCTGTACGTCTACAGTTCAAAGTACTTTGCCATTTTCAAATATTGATATCCTTCCTCTTAAATAACCACAAGTATTTTCAACATTGATACCTGTTACGTGCCGCTGCAAGCTCGGCTGCGCCCACAGGTCTCGTCTGCAGCATGCCCTCCGTTCAACCTTTGCTCCGCCCCACCAACCAGACCCCGCCCATGACTTGCCCGATGCACCGTCCGTCACTTCCGGTGTTCTGACGATTTGACCTACTTTGTTGAAGTATCACACCATAGCTTATTTCGACGGATATATCTATTGATTGGTGCTACCTTATCGAAAAATCCGACCTTTATAATACACAGGGGTAGATCATCTCGACGGGGTAAATAACACTATATAACCATCCTACCTTTACATGCCTATCGGTACATCAGTAACACATTTCCAAGGACTGAAATATACTGCAAAGCTGACACATTATATATAGTATAACAAAATTAACTATAACTATATTACATACTGCCATGCCCGGCTCGTCCGCTCCTCGTGTGTGCCACGCCCCCTGCTTACCCACGTGTGCTTCCCCGATTGTACCCATCTGTGTCTGCTTATTTTGATTAGTCATGTCCTATTTAAGTCCTGGTCTTACCTGTTCCCCTGTCCGTCATTGTGGTTAGATGTGCTTCATGTCTCCTGTTCTTCGTTCCCTTATTAAAACCTTTAGTTTACCCCGCCTGCCCGCACGATCGCCACTCGCTTCTGCCATGATCGTGACACATACAGCATTATAAAGTATGTGTCATATTTTCTAGTGAACATATTAGGTGAAACTTTTAAGGTCCGTAAAGCACCTTATTTGAGGGTATTTCAAATAAAAAAAAAATAGCACATCATAGGAAGATTAAAAAGCCTTTAATTTACATACATTAATGAATAATAAATAAAGCACCAACAAAGACCAAAGAACAATACTTATTTATCTAAACATTTTTTACAAACATATGCTAAATCAACTTTTCCATTGTATTTGGCACATTCATAATGTGCCCAGCGACTGCACATATCACACTGCACCTGAAAAATAAAACATAAATATTAGTCCATCCATCCATCCATTTTCCAAACCGCTTATCCTACTGGGTTGCAGGGAGTCCAGAGCCTATCCCAGAAGCAATGAGCACGAGGCAGGGAACAACCCAGGATGCGGGGCCAGCCCATCGCAGGGCACACACACACCATTCACTCACACATGCACACCTATGGGCAATTTAGCAAGTCCAACTAGCCTCAGCATGTTTTTGTTCTGTGGGGGGAAACCGGAGTACCCAGAGGAAATAAGTATTAGTCTGAACATAGAAACAGTAATAATAGTGACTGATTCACTTAACTATTTGGTCCGATGTGGCCAAGCAGGTCTAGAAGCAGTTAATATGTTACTTGTTAAGTTATATTACTAGACCCCAAGATCAAAATTATGAATTAGTGAAAATGACCATAGTTGGATATTATATTATTGTGGGTAACAATAATATTGTTACCATTTCAATTGTGCTTTTGTTGGGATCATCTTCCATCATGGAACAAACAAAGCAATAATCCTCTGCATTGCCTATAATCACAGTTGTTCTCATTAGTATATGAGCTTTAACATCAGTCATTTGATTAATTTTCAGTATTTTGAAAAAGCAATAGTAGTGTTGGGTGTAACATACTGCTGTTATTCAAAATAAGAAAGCAATCTTCACTCAATATTTAATTTCCTTTCAACTATATTATTGCTAGTATGCTAATATTTGCGGTTTCTGACAAAATAATTCTTCAAGCAAACCTAACTTGAAATTTGAAAGTGTGTTGCATCATGTTAGGTTTTCCAAAATGCAATATCAAAGATGTAAATCATAAATCATTACAAACAATATTGGACCTTAGAACATTGGGATGCTCCTTTCACATTAGCAGAACTTTTGCAGAAGAATTGTTATGAGCTGTATGATAAAATATATTACTGTATGTGAATAATATCGTTGTATCACCTCTATATTCAAGGAGAGCACAGGCTATGTCCATCCTTGCAGTTCTCATGGCAGACTCACTGCTTAACACATCCATTAGCCCTCCTTTTGTGAGGTAGTTCTCCGCAAGCTGTAAAAGAACCCTTGAATTATCTTTCCTAAACATAATGTCCTGAATATCTGTAGATTCATGACTGCTCACATGTACTGTAATACAAACACGTTAACTTATTTAACTTAAGAAAAAAACCTTAAAACTGTTATCACGATTTTGTAATATAGTGATTACACATTATGACATGAATCAACCCTGCAGCATTTTTGACCAGCTTTAGTTAAAAACCTCAAATCATAAAGAAAGGCTTATAATTACCTTCAATAGCAGAAGTCCACGACTGTGGGAGTCTTTATGCTTATTCTGCTTGTTCAACACAGATACAGAATACATTCTAATAAAAGGGAAAACTGGCAGCAATTGTAAGCCAGACTCTCTTCGTAAGTTTTATTACCTACAGCTACGTAGAATCTTTCGATCATAGCAGCCTTCCTTTCCCTCTGGATCAATGAGACGAATGACCTTCTCTGACATGGTGATAATCTAAAGTGTTGCACATACACAAACAACATTAACTGTACTTTGAAAGTATTTTGCGTCTCTTCCACAATGAAAACATGCAAAAAGATAACAAAAAACAATGTATCAGAAGCATCCAGTGCACCCCAAAATTCACTGGACATAGCCAAATGTCCTCATCTGGCAGTTTCATCTGTTTAAAAGGTTTTAGTGCAAGTTACGATTAGATCTAAATGATGTATGTATTACCTGCCACCTTGTATATGTATTACCTTCATCCCATGTCTGTATTGTTCAGCAAACTTGAAACCACCGCTGACAGCAGGTGTACAGGTTTCTGTTAAAAACACATGAGTTTTGGTGTAATCGTTCGAGAGATGGTATTTAGATTAATTTTATGTATCTGTTTCATTGCTTAATTAAGTATTTTTTTCTGAATTTGGATTAACCCAGAATTTAAGGGGTTAAATTCTGTTTCGGGCGGGAGCGTCTCTGGTCATGTGAGAGGGAAGAAAAGAGAATGGTGGGAAAGGAGGAGAAGGTGAAGAGTGTGTACGCAGGGGACAGACAGTTTCCAGAAACTGAAAAAGGGATGGACTGTCTTATCTGAGAGCCTACTTTCAGGAGCTGCCTCGAAGGGGATAATCCGGACAGCGCCCCAAGATACCGGAGAAGCTTGGGGTTCCTCCGGCACCGAACAAGTGCCAACTCACCACGTCAAAGCAACAAAACAGGCAAAACTCCAATTAGCCTCAGCATGTCTTTTGACTGTGGGGGGAAACCCCACAACGACATGGGGAGAACATGCAAACTCCACACACGTGACCCAGGCGGAGACTCAAACCAGGGTCCCAGAGGAGTGAGGCAACAGTGCTAACCACTGTACCACCATGCTGCCCCGTCACTGTAATATGTAGCGCATATATATATATGAAATGCAAAGTGAGACAAGGATTCTCATCATCAGGATTTTAATTCAGGATAATATATACCAATATTATTATTTTTTTTTTTACTTTTTATTGTGAAATATACAAAGTGGCAGTTGAGAGTTGAGAGTGTAATGAACGTCCTTTCAAGGATTAAACTGGCATGTTACTGCAAAAGATGAAGAGGATTTAAGCTTCTTAACTAGTGTATTACATTGAGGATCTGTGAGTCATTACAGATCTCACAACAAGGGAAAACCGAGTCTCCAATATCTTGAAAAGATTTTGGTAATCAGTCTTATTTGCAGTTTTCTGTTAATATCAATACATTTTGTGTTACAAGGGAATTATAAATCACTTAGGCATACTCCTCAATAAGGCATTTATACGTAAAATCCTGATGATGAGAATCCTTGTCTCACTTTGCATTTCATATATATATGCGCTACATATTACAGTGATGGGGCAGCATGGTGGTACAGTGGTTAGCACTGTTGCCTCACACCTCTGGGACCCGGGTTCGAATCTCCGCCTGGGTCACATGTGTGTGGAGTTTGCATGTTCTCCCCATGTCGTCGTGGGGTTTCCTCCGGGTACTCCGGTTTCCCCCCACAGTCCAAAAACATGCTGAGGCTAATTGGACTTGCTAAATAGGAGTGCATGTATGAGTGAATGGTGTGTGAGTGTGCCCTGCGATGGGCTGGCCCCTCATCCAGGGTTGTTCCCTGCCTCATGCCCATTACTTCCGGGATAGGCTCCAGACCCCCCGCGACCCAGTAGGACAAGCGGTGTATGGATGTATGGATGGATATTACAGTGACCCTGCACTTGACCCTGCACTGTGACCCCCCCCTCCCCAAGCTATTGAGAGCAAGACAGGGTCAGCTAAGAGAAGCATTCCAGTGTACCTGTACTTGTGCAAAAAAGTATGTTCAGTTTTTTACTCTTATTTTGTTCTAATGCCTGTTGGATGCTCAATTTGCTTCATCAGTCTGAACTAAGCTTGAGCCAAGTCCTATATAATGTAACACTAAAATAAATGGATTGAAGAGCATGTTAATATGCAGGGGAAATGTGCATGACAGAGGATAGACTATTGAATCCTTAGTGTTTAGAGATTCTCTTAATACAGGTTCCATTTTTTGCTTCACTGATCTATCACTATACAACACCTGCCATGAAAGAATGTGGCACAATCACTGAGGTAAAGAAAAACAAGTAAAAGATGCTAAACTGCTTGTGTGTAAAGTCACACTCAAGAACAAGTAAAAGGCAGAACCCCTTGTCAAAAAGATATCACCTCTGAAAGATTGCACGATGGAGCACATGTGTAACTTATTCTATCCGCATACCTTCTGCTTCAAGGAACTCTGGAGATTTACGCTTGAGGGGGACAGGAGCATAATAGGGCCCATAAACCATTGTCTTCTACTTGGTCAAAAACTGACAAGTCATATTGCCTTGCACAGCAAATTAGCGTCCATGTCTCTGATCTTCTGTGACAACTTTCAGTGGTAATCAAAACACAGCTGCATTGTGGGACACTGGCTTCAGATACCTCTGCGAGGAGGTGGCCTCAGAGAAAGCGTAAACTAAGGACGACAGCAGGGAGTCCAAAATAAAGGCATCTTGTTAATGAGAAACTGGAACACAAATTGGGATGGGGAACTTTAAACAGAAATGGCCAATCTCAGAAACTAGAAAGCCAAGAAAGTCAAAGTACACAAAACAACCCAGCAACCTAAAAGAGAATGCAGAAAAAAAAACAGGAAATACTGCCACACAACATGACCTGCCCCTGTTCTGATTTCTGACTGAGCTGCACACTTTACTTTGATTACTGCAAGATGGTTATCATCAACAACTGGCACAAGACAAGAGGTGTGACACAGTCTGGGAAAACCCTGCTTTATTTCATTTTCTAGCTGCTTGCAGCAGTTAAACATTGTCCTGCTGCTTAATATAGATAGATAGATAGATAGATAGATAGATAGATAGATAGATAGATAGATAGATAGATAGATAGATAGATAGATAGATAGATAGATAGATAGATAGATAGATAGATAGATAGATAGATAGAAAGAAAGAAAGAACAGTGGGGAAATTTGTGTGTTACCACAGCTCCAGACAGATAGCAAGAAAGAGTTACAAGAGTAGAGAATATAAAAAATACAAGAATAAGAATACAAAAATAAAAATAATATGAAATAAGATAAAACACTAATACAATAGTAGTGCCTATGTACACCCATACACAGTATGAAATATGGATAGTGGGTTGTGGAAAAGTGCAAG
Organism: Brienomyrus brachyistius; assembly: GCF_023856365.1. NCBI lineage: Eukaryota > Metazoa > Chordata > Actinopteri > Osteoglossiformes > Mormyridae > Brienomyrus > Brienomyrus brachyistius. The sequence continues at coordinate 2,964,479 of NC_064545.1, read as the reverse complement.
TAATAATAAATATCAACTATTTAACTACTATAGCTACAATTTACTATTCAGGTAGTGCTGGGCATTGGCATGTACATATATACACCCGAGCAATGCACATACATCCATACATACATACATCCATACATTATATACAGATATGCCTCTACATATACGTAAACTGTAGATGCAGAACCATATACATACACATATACATGCACATGCCCATACCTCTATAAGGTGCGTTATGTATGAAGTGGTAAGTAATGGTGACCTTAGAGGTAGCGTCTGGGTGATTCATGACATCATGATGTGTTATAGATGTGTTATATACATATATACATATATATAAACTGCATGGTCTTTGTCACCTGCTGCTTATAAATAAATGGTGAGGTGGATTTAAGGACATTTTGGCTCCTTATGCAGCATGGTATCCAAAGCAGTGCCACGTGATGAGCAGAGCACCTGCACAGAATTTTGAAATAATGTTTCCCATACAGATGATCATAGATTGGAATCAGAATGAAGAGAATTAAGGAGCCAGAACCAATAACCAAAACAAGAACACAAAAACAGTTGATGAGAACCAAACCAGATCCACAAATCAAATCTTGCAAAAAGCAGCTACCTCAGAACAATACTCAGCAAAGAGCTTCAGTTATTAGGCTACCATTACCATCCTTTCAAATAATTCATAAGTTGCTAGTTACAGATAAACTGTTGTAAAATGACAAGTAGAACCTTCTACTGCAAAAGCTGAGTCTGCCTACATGGACTTAATTAAATTATAAGAAACCTGAGTGATAAAACACTCCACTACTCAATAATTTGAACATTTTTGTCAGTATTAATGGGAAAAACGATAGACATGTATCGAAGCTTTTGTTGAGTAATAAATGTGAAATTAAATTTAAACTGGCATGAAGACATACAAGGTTGCATACCATCAACCCTCTCTTTCAATGACCTTACCTAAGAATATGAACTGGGGAAGTTTCAGCTACTTTGAAGACTTTATAAATTAATTTTAAAGTGTACATATATACACTGGTGGGGGCGGCATGGTGGTGCAGTGGTTAGCACTGTTGCCTCACACCTCTGGAACCCGAGTTCGAGTCTCCACCTGGGTCACATGTGTGTGGAGTTTGCATGTTCTCCCCATGTCGTTGTGAGGTTTCCTCCGGGTACTCCAGTTTCCCCCCCACAGTCCAAAAACATGCAGAGGCTAATTGGAGTTACTAAATTGCCCATAGGTGTGCATGGTGTGTGAGTGTGCCCTGCGATGGGCTGGCCCCCCATCCCGGGTTGTTCCCTGGCTTGTGCCCATTGCTTCCGGGACAGGCTCCGGACCCCCCGTGACCCAGTAGGATAAGCGGTTTGGAAAATGGATGGATGGATGGACAATAAATGGTGGAGCATTCGTTTCTTAATAAAAGTGTAACTGCTAGGACTCAGAGACTTTTGTTTTTGTTTAGACCCACCCTGGGGCGGCATGGTGGTGCAGTGGTTAGCACTGTTGCCTCACACCTCTGGGACCTGGGTTCGAGTCTCCGCCTGGGTTACATGTGTGTGCCGTTTGCATGTTCTCCCCATGTCGTCGTGGGGTTTCCTCCGAGTACTCTGGTTTCTCCCCACAGTCCAAAAACATGCTGAGGCTAATTGGTGTTGCTAAATTGCCCATAGGTGTGCATGTGTGAGTGAATGGTGTGTGAGTGTGCCCTGCGATGGGCTGGCCCCCCATCCTGGGTTGTTCCCTGCCTCGTGCCCATTGCTTCCGGGATAGGCTCCGGACCCCCCGCAACCCAGTAGGATAAGTGGTTTGGGAAATGGATGGATGGATGGATGGATGGATGGATAGTTCCGCCCTTGAGCCAATAGCCTGACGAGCAAAAAACTGTCAGATGGGGTGTTGAGGCATCTTTTATAATCCGCGGCTGGAGAGGCGGGAGACGGGAATGAGGCGATGACAACCAGTCCGTCCAGTTTTGGCAAGGTTTTCGTGGTGAGACATAGAAAATGTGGAACCGGAATCAGCAGTCTGGCGAAACACCCCATCTGACAGTTTTTTGCTCGTGGTCTCTGTCTTTCCTTTGCTTATTGTAGTTTCTGACCCACTGTTCCAACCTGTTTTTGGCTCTCGACTCTCACGCTATTGGATTTCGATTCAGCTTTGACTAGTGTATTTGTTTACCCGTGCTTTGACTTCTGTCTGGTTTTTGACTATTCTTATCTGTGTGTATATATTGCATGGGTGTAAGGGTTATAGGGAGTGACTGCCATTTGTTTTCTGTGTGTATGACGTTTTGTCCCTGTTTTGTGGTTAGAGAGGATTAGGATAGCATTTGTCTTTTGTTTAATTTTTCTTTCGGTTAGGGAAGTTTCGTCGGGATGTGGATAGATAGTTCACTTGGTTTTGTTTATTGTTTTGGCCAGTGTCATTCCTGAAGTTCACATTTCCCCCAAATACATATTTCTTTTCTTTTAAAATCAACCCCTTGGGTGTTATTTATTCCCCAACCTCCTTATCATCTACCTCCCTCCCGACTCCCTGTTCCCAATTTTCCGATCCTTATCATTGCTTACGCCCCTTCCCTAGACCGGGACCTAACAGAATTGGGGGCTCGTCTGGGATCATTCACACTTAGGGTATTGGGCTGGTATACTGTTATGTGCTGTGGCAATTACAGACTTTAATCTGACTTATTTTACTCTGTGTCCCACCTTGGAAGGCTTGCCTGTAGAAAGGTAGATCTGTTACAGATCGCTGCTTTCTTTGATGTGCCGGTGCCTCGAGCTGCTTCCAAAAAGGAGGTTAAAGCTCTACTGTATGATGACCTGGTATCTCTGGGTATATTGCCTGAGAGGAAGGAGGTGAAGGGTGTTGCTCCTCAGATGCCACAGTCACCCATAGCAGAGGCTAGGGGGATGACCGGTCCAGCTTTGGGCATGGATCCCGGAAGCCTGCCCCCTGCAATAGAAGACCCTCGTCTAGCCATCTCAATAAAGGAGTTGGAGCTGGAGATAAAGAAACAGGAATACCAGGCACAGCTTTTGCATTTGCACACTTTGCAGGTGGAGACAGATAAAGAGATTGCCTTAGCGCGGCTGAATATGGAGCAGCCCAAGCCAGTTCCTATGCCGCAGGTATCGACACACCCCGGAGAAGAAGGGCTCCCCAGTAAGTGAAGTCCCTGGGTTTCATGTCAGTCAGCAGGTCAATCTAGTACCACTGTTTAGAGAAATTGAAGTGGATGCTTACTTTCCTATCTTTGAACACATTGCCACGACCTTAAATTAGCCTAAGTCTCTCTGCTCATTGATGTTACAATGCAAGTTGATAGGAAAAGCCCTGGATGTGTGTGCAGCTTTGACTCTGAAGCAAAGCCTTGACTAGGAAGTCGTCAAAACCACTATTCAGTGGGCTTATGAACTGGTGTCGGAAGCCTATCGACAGAATTTTAGGCGGCTCAGAAAAACCAACAGCCAGATGTTTGTGGAATTTGCCAGAGAAAAATCCATGTTATTTGAAAAGTGGTGTACCTCCAGTATGGTCTCTGAATTTGAACAGTTAAAAGAGCTTATTTTATTGGAAGAATTGTATACCTGAGAAAATTGTGATGTATTTGAATGAACAGAAGGTCTGTAGTTTGTCCGAAGCAGCTACATTAACAGACGAGTTTGCACTAACTCATGTTTGTTTTAGCCTCCCCTCTTGCAGTCAAGGGAGGTGATGGAGTGGTCTTTACAGTTGAAACTGCAATTGAAACCCACTGGGCTGACTGCTTTGAGGAGCTCTTTAAAGCTGATCCTCTGACTAGGATGCTTGGCCCACGGATCTTGAGGTTGATCCTCTGATCAACTGTAAACCACCTAGTCTCACTGAAATTGCATGGGTGATGAATCAGCTGAGGGTAGGGATACCTGTGGGGATCTGTGGTATCCAGGGTGAACTGGATGGTAAGGCTGACCTTCTGGCATTGCAGGCAATCTTTGCTTCCAATTGGGAGACAGGCGTCATTCCAGCTGGCTCTCAGTGCCAGGTAAGGTCCTTGCTAGGGTTAACAAGATCCGTGATCACTTGCTCACCTACCAGCAACCGGAGTAGTCTGGCAGTATGCCTAAGAAGTCTACCATCAACCACATCCTGGCACTGAGGGTTCTCATCGAGCACAAACGCAAATGTCGGCAGAGGTTCTTTGCAGTCCTTGTCAATTTTCATAAAGCATTTGGTTCAGTTGATTGAGATGCCGTGTGGGACATCCTGAGACTTCAGGGAATACCCCCAAAGTTGCTGGACTTCATGGCCAGCCTGTACACTGGCACTGTGAGTGCTGTGCAGAGTGGAGGGAGAACCTCTCCATTCCTCCCAGTTGATTTTGGGTGTGTTCTTGCTCCTACTCTTTTTAGTGCTTTTATGGGCTGGTTTTGGGCAAGGTTGTGGGGCCCAGAGGCTGTGGGGTATCTGTTGGTGAAGAAAGATTTACTGATCTTAGCTTTTCCGATGATGCTGTGATCTTTGTGGAGTCAATGGGGGTTCTTATTGGGGCTCTGGAGAGACTGAGTGTGGAGTCCTCGCTAAAATCTAAGATACTTTTAATGATTTCTTGGGCACAGCCTTAAGTATTGTGTCTGCGGGGAGAATGTTGACCTCGTGGAGTTGTTCGCTTACCTCGGCAGTGACATTCAAGTCAGCAGATCAATTGGGAGAGCATGGGGGTCATGAGATTGCTGGAATGGAGTGTGTGGCGCTCCCAATATCTTTGCAAGAGGACGAAAGTTCAAATCATGGTCCTTGCTATCTTGTTATTTGGCTGAAAGACACAGACACCATTCATTGAGCTGAGACAAAGACTAGACTCCGGTACTGCGTCTCTTTGGAGAATCCTTGGGTACCACTGGTTTGACTTTGTGTTGAACGAGCGGTTGCTAGAGGAGTCTTGAATGATGCACATTACCTGCATTGTGAGGGAGCGTCAGTTACGGCACTATAGCCATGTGGGGCATTTCCCTGAGGGTGATCCAGCTCGCAGGAACCTTGTTGCTGAAGACTCGAGCAGCTGGACTAGGCCAAGGGGATGAGCACGTAACACCTGGCTTTTTTGTACTAATGATTCATAAAGCAATGAATCAATCGGAACATTTTAACACTCCATACCAAAGCGTTGCAAATTATAAAAGTATTGTTTTACTTGTTTCTGGATATGCTAAGTAAATTTGTCCTACTGTAATGTGTCTTCAAAGAAAACTTACATTTATTCTCCCCCCACTAAAAGGCGTTGGCCTTTTACTGTTTTAACAGCCCGTAGTCATACTGATATTAATGGTTCAATTTGATTTCTTTTTGAATAGAGGATTGGGTCGCGATGCCCTTCATCATTTAACAGAACGCTGACCATGTGACCATGGTTGTTTCATCAGGAAATTTACTAAATGGTGCAGCAGCTTTTTGGCAAGCTCCTATCTGGCCAATAGCTACAGCAGCTATTAGTGTATAAAATGTAAGAAGTGGCAACACAGCCCAGGGAAGATGCTGGTATATGGTGACAACCCCCTACCCATACACACACACACAGACACAGGTTCACAACTTGCTGATTTTTGAAGTCCAAAGTCTGGATCAGGCCCCCATATAATAAAAATGTTTGGACAGACTCCAACAGTTGAGAATGTAGTTATGAATCCAATTAAAATTTATGAGAGGTCTACAAATAAAATTTTGACACATGGGCACCCTCAAGGTCACATAATTATAAATTAGATCTATGTTAAGGCATTAACATAGCATTAACATGGCTCATCTTGCTCCTCTCAATCCGGAGGAGCAGCGGTTCTACTCTCCCTGCCGAATGACCGGGCTCCTCACCCTATCTCTAAGGGAGAGCCCAGCCACCCTGTGGAAGAAACCCATTTCACTGTAAGAAGAAAGCCACTTCTACAGTACTTGCGATCTAGTTCTTTCAGTCACTACCCATAGCTCATGACCATAGGTGAGGGTAAGAACGTAGATCGACTGGTAAATCGAGAGCTTTGTCTTTTGGCTCAGCTATTTCTTCATCATGACAGACCGATGCAGCACCCGCATCACTGCTGACGCCGCACCCATCTGCCTGTCGATCTCCATTAGGTATTGTATAATTTTATATTTTTGAGGAAAACTAACCGGGTTGTCAAGAAGTCTGCACACACATTGACATGAATCTATGATTTTTATTACCTTGTAAATAGTCTGTAGGGTTTTCAAACTGTCCCAATGCCTTTGATGTAGCTAATTTTAGGTTTATGATGAAATAATGCAGATTTGCCGTAAGATTTCTTGCGTAAGCGTGAGAGTCTGAAAACGTGAGTGTCCCGCCGGATTGGCAACCCTGAACTAAGCAATAGTTACCAATGTCACTATGTCACTTGTAACCTTAATATATTATTGGATTTCTTAAATTCCTAGAAGTGCCCAACATAATTAAATATAGAGCAGCAAGCTTTATTAAAAACTTTGTTTTTTCCATAAAAAAAAACGTTTCATAGCTTTCAACTCTTTTGGAGTCTTGTTTCCATTTTGCTGTTTCGAACCTGTAAAGTATTTGTTTGATTTTTTTTTTCAAGTACCAGTGCCTTGTTCCCCAGTTGTACCAATCAGCCATACTTGACTCCTCTTGTTTCGCAACTCATTTCTAAGCTGACCACCCACTCAGCAGTCCAAGGTCTGCATAAAGTAGTTGTCTATGGTTTTCTGTCCAATGGATTCAATGACTGTCAAGCAGGATATCTGTAATAATATCTTGCACCTGGTAGTATGAATGCTTGTCTTCATTGTTGTTCAAGAAGTCTGCTGGATTTTTGTTTGTCAGACATTGAATTATCTTTAACTAATTATCTTAATTTGAACTTTTTTAAAGCTCTGAATAATTTTATGAAGGTTGGGAAAACTTTATAGACAAATAATTGAAACCACTTGTGTCTCAAGAAATACCTGAATAGTTCTGTCATAGATTTTTCTTCAACGTAACAACAAAAACAACAAGATTACATATTTTCCCTCAGCCATTCCAAAGGAAACGACAGAGACAGGAAAGATACTGAATTTTAAAAAAGTTTTGATTTGAAAGAAAAACACATAAACTGTCTATAAAGAAACTGTCTAAAAACAAAAAGTGGGAAAAACTGTTATATGGAACAGCTGATTGTTTCCACTAAATGAAAACTTAGCAAAAACACAAGAATCCAGCTGTGCACAAATCAGTGGGGGATATTTAATTTTGTCATTGATACACAAAATCAACTGGGAGACTGAGCATAAAATAATGTCCAATAATATGTGCAGACATTCCGGAGAGGTTTCACAGAGCTTCTGCCCCACTAATGTATTGGATTATACACCTCTTGGCTGCAAATAAATTATGATAGCAGTTGAGTGAAATATGCAAATATGTGCTTCTTTTTAATTTTCTGTGCCTATCATGTGCCTTCCTGCTGAGGTTTGGAAACATTCCTTCATAAAGACGATGGATGGATGGATACTGTACTAATTTCTATGCTGTTATTTGTCTTCCATCAGGTATGAAGAAATCCAATAAATGGCACACAGAATTAGCACAAATTGTATAGGAAGGATATAATACAAATATTATTTCTGCCAGAAAGAAAACTGGGGGTGTGATTTTTGCAGGCTTGAGATAAATGTCTGAAACACTGTGTGGTTCCTTTACTTCCAATTGAGGTCTCAGTGTAGCAGAACTGGTGAACTTCTACTCTGCCATCACTGAGAATGTCGTGATGTCCTTCATCACATCTGTTTTCTTGCTGCCTTCACCCTCTCCAAGGCCAGGTTACATTGAGTGGTCCGGCCAGCTGAGAAGATCATCGGCTCTCTCTCACCATTGTTAAAAGACCAGTTCACCACCAGCGCAAAGATGAGAGCTTGGAAGATTACTGCTTATCCCACTCACCACTTCACCAAGCTGTTTTTATGGTTGAGGTCCATCACAAGCTTCTATCTTGTAGCCATCTAGCTCCTTATTAAACTCACCTAGGTCTTCAATAATCCCATTACCCAAGTGCAATCCATTTATCCAGTGACTTCCCCTTCTCATGTCTGGACATTTCTCTCTGTCTATTTGCACTATATCAGCAAATTTTCACTACAGTGAGCAATTGTTTTCGTTGTTGCATTACTTCATGTTATTGATTTGTTCTGCATTTACAGTATGGAATTTGTATGTTGCTCTTAGCATTCTGTTTTGCTTGCACTTTGCCATCACTTGCACATGACACTCTTATGCAAACGTATTTGTTTTGACATGTCTTTGCAACTTTGTGTGTTTCCTGTAAATGTATATTTGGTACAGTGTTGAGTTTTGTGAATATTATATAGTAAAGTGTTTTGTAATACTGCCCTGTACTTAATGCTTGGCAGCAAACCACATCTAATTCGGTATATTTGTATCTACTTGCAGTAAAACATTCTGACTTCGCAGAATCTTCACCTTTTTATGTTAAAGCTTTTATGTTAAACCTTGAATTTGAAAACAAGCCACCTGTTAGGATTTGTTTTATGAATAATGTGGAATGTGGCAGATGATAAATACAGCAGTTAGGATTAAAATCATTGTTCTGTGGAGGGAAAATATTAATGTATAGCTGACTAAACAGGAACATGTATGATGATCTACATGGAAAATGACAAAACTGATTTTTAAAAGTACATAAAAAGAATGACTTATTACATTTTATTTGATAGTTTTGTCATTCTTGATGATGATTATTTTAGACACTGGTTACGCAAAGTTTCCATTTGTTTTAAAGAAACAAAACAATGTTATGTTTCTGAGTTTATAATGATCAGAAGTGTAAACATTCAGTTACCCTGCCCAGTCATCTCAGAATGATATATCCACAAATCCCAGATAAATGGATATTTGCACAGCTGCTTATATTATCTTTTAAGTATGTGTGTTAGATTTCAAATGATTAACATTCTGTGATCTCAGTAATTTATTAAAACCTTGGCTATACACTGGTCTTTCATTCACCTTTAACTATTTAGGCCCATTGAATTTGAAATAGCTTTAGTCGTTTTCAAATCTGGCCTTTGAAATTGTGTGATGGAAAATTGTGTGTAAAATCTGGTGGTTTTAATTTCCCAGGAGACATTTTTGTCTTGTCTGTGGGGACAGCCGAAAGGCAGACACACATCTTGTGTGGGGTTTACACACAGCCACCATCAAGCAGATGACGTAATCAAAGCCTGACCAAGAGAGATATTTACTGTCGAAAATAGAAGCCAGTGAGATATACATATATATATTGGCATTAAAACAAGAAGAAATTTAACAAACAAATTAACAGATGAAGCAAGAACAAGATGGACATAAATTAAACCAGCTTTCATTGATTATAAGTTGACAGTAAGCTTTTCTAAGATTAAAACTTAAGTTTTTTATGAGAATTATGTTTAAATGTAGTTGGTTAACTGATGTTTAAGTCAGCACAGTGGCCGAGTAGATAGCATTGCTTTCTCATACAGGGTTGAGGCTTTAATCAAATCCCACCCCATCTCTGTGCATGTTCTCCCAGTGTTACGTGGGTTTCCTCTGGGTACTCCAGTTTCCTCTTCCAATGACAAGTTTCAGAATTGCCCATAAGGTGTGTATATGTGTGCCCCGCAATGCTCTGGCGTCCCAAACCGGCTTCGATAGGGTTTAGCTCCTCCCCCTTTTGTCTAATATATATGAATAGATATATATGAATAGATTTGCAGGATTTGAGACATGAACATGGGTGGTACTTTGAGACAAATAAAAAATCATGATGTTGGAAATATCTATTATTATTGTTTCTTAAATCAATTTTGATTTGGAAGTTCGGGGAGGTATGTCAGTTACCGGAGCAAATCCATTCTGACGTCAGGCTTGTATTTACATTGTTTTGTGAGTTTATTATACCTGTGCATGTATACACTGTATATATATATATATATATATATACAGTGTATACATGCACAGGTTTTGCTCCGGTAACTGACATACCTCCCCGAACTTATAAATCAAAATTGATTTAAGAAACAATAATAATAGATATTTCCAACATCATGATTTTTTATTTGTCTCAAAGTACCACCCATGTTCATGTCTCAAATCCTGCAAATCTATTCATGCTGGCATCTGCTCTTTGCAATCCCAGATCCCAAGGTTGGTTATTTCCATGCAAGTAATGGCTGATAATAATTGGCTTGAGTAATGGCAGGAGAAAAGCTTTTTAAATGCATGTTTGTTGTCAAAGTGAATGAAATAATTCCCTAATCACCTCATAAAATTCCACTTTACAAATTTTGTTTCAAATTGCTCCATTTTTTAAATGATCTGGCAGAACAGCTTGTTGCCATTCTCCTTTGCAGCATGATGCTGCACTGCGGATATTGGAAAAGAGCAGCATTTTTGCTACTGTTATTATATAATGGTTTTGTGAGTTCAACATATAACTGAGCATAAAGGTAAATTGCCATTAAACTGCATCAATATAAATATTAAATTGGTCATGTTCATCAGTTGAACTTGTTGAACAATGTCTAGGTGTCTCTGTGAATATTACAGCAGATCGACACCTCAAAGGTTGTATTTTCCATTCCCAGTCCTGGGTTTCCATTTGTGGGGTTTGCATGGTTTTCCTCTACATGTCTCCTCCCACAGTTCAAAGAAGTACAATTCAGATAGGATCTCTAAATTTTCAATAATATATAACCACATACCCTGTGATCAATTTGCATCCCAACCAGGGTTTGCCCTACCTCATTTGCAGATGTCTTCTTGATTTTTTATTTATGATGTTATAATCTTATTCTCCTACAGGAGTAAGCATAATTACTCAATTTTACTGTTACAGCAACACTGCACTGATGAAGGCAGTACAGAAAAGACTTAGTATTTAGCCCAGATATGACTGGGTGCTGCAATATGACCATTTTTGTCATCACTCTTTATCAGCTGATAAGTAAGTATTGTGCAAATTCTCATTTTATTGTGTAACAGAAAATGTATTGTATATTCAACCACAACTAATATAGCATTATGAAAAGAATTTGCACGATTGTATATGTGTAGATTATGTACCACAATAAGTATAGCAAACTTATTTTTGTTGGAGAATATCAATAGCCAGACTCTGAAATTCAAATAAACAAGAAGGTAAATTAAAATATCGTTTTCCAAAGCAGTAGTATGCACGCAGATATTCTTATATCAATTGACTTCTCTTTTCCGGGCAGCACTGAGGTGCATCATGGGAGGTCCTTCTTGGCAGGTGTGCCATGTGACCATGCCATGTGAACATGTGGACAATCATAAGCCATGCTTTCTCTTTTATTCCCTCCTGCTTATTCCATATTCCATGTGACTGCAATGACTGCCATGTTTTATCTCTAAAGGCAACTTGACACAACTGATGTCATCTGCCCACCGGATCCATCATTCTCCTCTGTCATTGTATTCCATCAAACTGTATCCAATCACTTCTGCACGTCCAGCCATCAATCAGAAAAATATATTGCACCCTGGGACTTTTTTTTAAACCTTACTGCAGATAGAAATAAGCTGACAGGTTTTTTTCCTATAAATATTGAATAAATCAATGTTAAAGAGATAAACCCAGAATTGTGGTAGGGAAGAGATTCTCTGCAGTATCTCTGCAGGGGAGGTTATTCTTACTTTTGAATAAAATATATTGGATTACTTTGAGTGCTGTAGTTTGGTGCATTATTATTAATTAATTTGGCTACCATGGATTGAAACGTGTTATCATTAACTTCTCAAGAGAACAGACTGTTGGAGGATGTTTGTATGTACCAGTCACAAATGCAAGCATAACTGAACACTTATGAGAGTTGGGGGGGGCAGGGGAGAGAGTGAATAACGATCAGTAACCTTCTGTTTGCAAAACCAAAATCTAAATTAAAGCTTTTGTTCACTACTTAAAACCCTCTGTAACATCACTCTTTTTCTTCACCTTCCTGTAGAATATGATTTTGAATGGTGTGAAACATCAGACAGTGTATGAATAATGGAGAAAAAAAATATATGTTGTTGCATGTTCCCTGCAAAACCTGGAGAAGTGGGAGTCAAAAATGACTCTTGAGCAGTGTTTCTCAATCTGGTCCTCTGGGATCCCTAGACAGTCCATGTTTTCGTTCCTGGGGACCAAGAGGGGGCAGAAATGTGGACTGTCTGGCAGGGAGCTGGGAGGGAGCAAAAATGTGGTCTGTCTGGGGGTCCTCGAGGACCGGGTTGAGAAAAACTAGTTTAGTGGACTGTCTGGGGCTCTCCGAAGACCCGATTGAGAATCACTGCTCTAGAACAAGATGAGGAGGCTCGCTGCATGATTATTTGAGTTTGGTGAAACTGAGCTTAGCATTTCTTCAAAATATCTCTTCTACCTTAGTACGACACAGCAGAATGGGGAGCAGAATATGCATTAAACCAGAGAGCAAACTAATCCTTTTAATAGATTACTGATTGGCACATATTTAGAGTTATCCTTATCACACAAACAAGAAAATGCCAGGCTTACACCATCAGTGTAAAGCTTGCGTCATGATATCCATCCCTCATGCATATCCAGTCATAGGGTATTTAATTTTGCAATATGCTAAAAAAAGTCTTTTCCAAATTACAGCATGACTTACACCAGCATTTAATGACAGCATGAATTTAATAAAAGCGCATATATATATATATATATATATATATATATATACACACACACACATCAATTTCCAGTTATGTTTTACTGTGTAAAATGTTTTTCCTGAGTTTGAAACTATAAATTGGGCTCATGCAGACCCGGGCTTCATTTTATTTCTATATCATCCATGTCACAATATCTAAAGTGCACGAAAAATACACCTAAAGGTAAAAATCAATAGGTTTTATCATCTTTGACAAACAAAGGTCAAAGAGGTTTTGGTAAACAAATTCTGATTTGGCCATCCACCTGTGATTTCTGTATAAGGTGTCCTCTGTATAGTACATGTTTATTGGGCTTGATTGCAATGGATGTTGCATTACCATCCAATATCAGGTTTTATATCCATATATCCATTTTCCAAACCGCTTATCCTACTGGGTCGCGGGGGGTCCGGAGCCTATCCTGGAAGTAATGGGCACAAGGCAGGGAACAACCCAGGATGGGGGGCCAGCCCATCGCAGGGCACACTCACACACCATTCACACACACATGCACTCCTACGGGCAATGCAGCAAGTCCAATCAGCCTCAGCATGTCCTTGGACTGTGGGGGGAAACCGGAGTACCCGGAGGAAACCCCACGACGACATGGGGAGAACATGCAAACTCCGCACACATGTGACCCAGGCGGAGACTCGAACCTGGGTCCCAGAGGTGTGAGGCGACAGTGCTAACCACTGCACCACCATGCCGCCCCCCAGGTTTTATATATATATATATATATATATATATATACATACATACATATACATACATATATATATACATATATATACATACATATATATATATACACATACATATATATATATATGTCACGGGAGACGGCAGCGATCGCGGGCAGAGCGGCGATCGTGCGAGGCGAACGGGCAGGAAGCAGGCGGACAGGCGGAAGTCGGGGTAAACTGGGGGTTTATTCCACAAACTGGGAGCAGGAGACATGAAACGCCGACTAACATCAATGACGGACACTGGACTCGGGTAAGACACGGACTGAAATACACAGGACTGAGCAAATGAACTAGATACAGCTGGGTACAATCGGGAGAAAACACGTGGGTAATCAGGGGGCGTGGCACACAGGAGGAGCGGACGAGCCGGGCATGACAATATATATATATATATATATATATATATATATATATATATATATATATATATATATATATTCTTTTCACTGAAAATTGCCTTCTCCCCCACCTTATTTTGTGATGTTGCCTACCATTGAAAGTCTCCACTGTTTAAATATGCCTGAATGTAAAAACTTTATCTGCCCTTGTGTGGACCACAATAGTAATGATTGTGAATAGTGAATGACTGAGGGAAGAAATATTGTATTGCATTCTACCAACTCAGAAGAATTATACCTACACACATTTTATATTTTGTATTTTCATTTGAAAAATTACGTGATATTATGACTTAGCAGTTTTATATTGACACTGATCAAGTCAAAATATAAAATATTTTTACCAAACTGTAGAGGAAAAAAAATGTCTATAAAATGTTCATGCCTGTTAAGTTTGGTTGGTATATGTCAATAATGCCAATAATGTCAATATTCTTCATATGCAATTGGCATACAGAGTATTTTTGAATATTGAACATTGAACCTGTACTTTTTTGCCATTAAAATATCCGGAAATCAAATTAGACAAAAAGAACTGTATATTTATGGTATACTTGTGGGCCATCTAGAGGCATCTAAAGGAATTAGCATGTCTTCAGCTGACGTAATGCAACAGACTAAATATTCCTGGTGAGACTGCTCTGAAATGATAAGAGTTGATGGAGGGAAAAAACTTAATTCTCATTTCTGTCGATGTAGGCCCAAGCAAAATTTAAAATTAATGAATAAGAGAGTAATGGCAGGTTCTTTGTTTAGGTAAGTGAGTGATTAGCTAGTCAGATAGCCTGTTTATATGTTTAAAAAGTCACATTTCCATTCTCTGGCTAATTTATATTCACAGACCAACTGCTTTCCTACTGCTATGCTAAAGGTACACCTCTTCAAATAGGATCTGAAATCGCCTCATCAGCCCTTATAATCCGAGCATGAGATTCAGCACCTGGAACATTAAAGGCACCTGCAAAGGAGCCCAACAACAAAGTCATCTTTTTATTTCTCCTAAAGTCCTAAAACATTCTAAAGTTGCCCGGAGTTCCCTGTTTAGAATCCTTGATTTATAAACATCCATCCATCCATCCATCCATCCATCCATCCATCCATCCATCCATCCATCCATCCATCCATCCATCCATCCATCCATCTGTCTCTGTCTGTCTGTCTGATTTGCATTTTATTATCTATTAATCTGTCTGTCTTTCTCTCCTTTTCTTTATGTGGACATGGTATTTCTCTTTAATAGTTACATTTTTCAGTGAGACATATTCATTACTATCATCATGGATAATCAAGGCAGAGACTGGTACTCAGCTGGTAAAGTATAGTATCTCCAAGTATAGTGTATACCTTATATTTATTTACTTTGTTTACCACGTGCCTATTTGTTACATGTCTTTCTCTCGTCTGCACTGAAAAAAAACTGGAGCCACTCGTCGTACCTGTACAGTATATAGCAGAGATGACAATAAAGTTTACTTTGACTTTAAAGGATTCCAGTCAAACCTCAATGCCAGAAATCCTGCTCTCAGCGTGTCTTTTCACCAAAATGGCTGGAGTTTGTTGATCAGTCTTGGTGTGAGATAGTCTTGGGTCTGGATGCTAAACAGAAGTGTAACACAAGTGCTGGTCCATAAGGGACGGGTTTATTATAAAGTTTATTGTTTACCTTTGTAAATGGCAAAAAAACAGGGATTGTGTTGACAAAAACCAAAACCTTGAATTGGGTACACATATGGAGATGCCTGCTGGCACTTGTTGTTCTGTGTTATCTGGGGTGAAACCATTCAAAAACATCAACATATAAACATATTACTACATGCAACAAGAGGCAGTTGAAACTAACCAATGCAAATAATCCCTGTCTCCTGAGGTTTACCCCCATCTATTTCACCATTCCTAATTATCACACAGCCACTAATGAGCAACTACTGATCAGGGCCGCAAATCAATCCTGAATCCTGATAGGGATCAAAACAAATGCAGGCTAATAGGAGTGCTAAAGGGGTTTTTGGAAGCGCTGAAGCATGCATTACACTTTTCTTATCACCCCAAAGAATATCACATATATCAGTATTCCATTTGTGATAGTAGCACTCTGTATCAGAACTCACTGCCACTGTATAAGTAAGCACCTATGAGATAGCAAGGATCATGCTAAAAAGTCAAGGTTAACATTACATTGAGTTCATGTGGGAAAATGTGTAACAATGAAATTGTTATATTTTCTTTGATGCATTCTATGTATGTTGGAAATCAAACACTGTTGTTGTTGACATAGAATTTTCTTTGATAGTCATCTACTACTTCAACTCTCCACAATTCAGTTCTTCTTGTGCCATGCATTTGAGATGTATTGGATAAAAACTGCAGCAGATAAACACCATGACCTTAGGTTGCTAAATATGGTAAACGTAGTTTGTAGTCGATTTACCTTTTTTCATGTCAAATGGATCTAATAATTTATCACTTTTAAATTTTCACTAGGAGCATCAATCCACTTTTTCTACCCCCTTCCCCGATTTAAGTTTGTGGGGGCCTGCAGGCACAAGGCAAGGAAGAACCCAGGATGGGGCACCAACCCAACACAGGGCAGCACCCCATATTCACATATTCACACCTATGGACAATTCGGTAACTTCAATTAACCTTGGCATGGGCTTGGACTGAGGCAGCTTAGTAACTAGTGTCAAGCAACCCCAATTTTATATTTTGCCAACAACTGGGTGTGTGTGTGTGTGTGTGTGTGGGAGGGGGGGTTAGTGCATATTTTGCTGCTGAGATTAAGGCGGGGTTCCCATTTGGTATATTTGGCATCTGGTCCACTGGAATGGGGGGGAGCAGAAAACCCAGAAAAAAATCCTAAAACGACACAGAGAGAACATGCAAATTTTCAAACATGGAGTGAGTGGCGAGACTCAAACCCCAGTCCTACAGCTGTGGCACAACAACACTGACCATGGACACCAGCATGCTGCCCATCCCCAGAGCATATTAACAGCAAGTATGTCCATTCGTTTTTTCAGGATTCCAAAGGTTACCCGAAACCACTTCAGTCAAGAGCAGGAAAGCTTGGAGGACATCCCTATAAAAGAATGACTTGAACCCATTTTGATAATGCTTGAAGCTGACATCTTATATTGACTTGTGCAATAGAAGGTTCTTCAGGTTTTTACATTTTTGGACTTAAGTTCAGCAAGA
This sequence comes from Brienomyrus brachyistius, assembly GCF_023856365.1. NCBI lineage: Eukaryota > Metazoa > Chordata > Actinopteri > Osteoglossiformes > Mormyridae > Brienomyrus > Brienomyrus brachyistius. The sequence goes on along the minus strand of NC_064545.1, from coordinate 2,947,442 downwards.
GAGGCACCAGGATGCAGGAGACTGAACCAACATATGGCCTGAAAGAAATGAGAGCATATACTTATGACTAAAGGCTTATTTTTTCACACCAGCTCAACCACTTAAAAAAACAGAATTTCATCATCATCGACTGACAAGAGGAAAAACAAACTTGTACAGAAACTACTCGGGGAATAAAGACACTGATGTTTATTTCAGTCTTCTGAAGGGGTTTAAGTAATTGTAAATCTGCAACATAAAAGCCAAATAAACACATTTGAATGTTCTAGCTGTGTGGAGAATATAAAAAAAATCCATTTTATTCTAGTATAATTAAATCTGTGTTAATGAGCTATGAAATGTGAAGGAAGTTTCAGAATTGAAAAACATGTGTATAACAAAATATTACACATACATGTGCTTAATTACTTATGCTGTGATAAATATAGTAGACAGCCAGCTTTTCCATCATACTTGGAAAACACAGGGTAGCGGAAATTGAGCTGATTGATAATAATCAGTGTTTAATTTAATATTACCAATATAATACAATATAAATACAGACATTTTTTATTCATATCATTGGAATATCTGCAGCTATATGTAATTTTCAAATCTAATCTATGTATTATTTATCATCATGGAGCTGCAATATAATACTGTTCAAGGACATAAATAATATTCACAAAGTTTTGTTCATTCATTCCATATGAAGTTAAGTGCAAGGATTCTCTGAAAAAGATATTTTTTTCTTTTTTTTTATTAAATAACTATTACAGTATTTAGATTTGGTAATGTGTATTACATTTTTTTTAATGCAGACAAATCTGCTCATTCAGGGCTGAAAATCTGAAAACTGATTTGAGAGTGTCTAGCTATATCTTTGGTGGACCATTAAGCAGGATTTATATTATCCTGGCGTGTAATTAATGGTCTTTGGCCTTTGCATTCATTAATATGCAAATTAAACTTTTGAAGACTATAAAATATTTGACACATTGCAGAAAATGCCAAAGTGATTAACAAGGCAATTTACTGATATTTCAGGAAACTTCCTACCAGAAACTTTATTTTTGTTGACTTGACATGTCTGTTAAATACAGACATTTCTGGCATACCCGTAAAGACCAGGAGACTACTGTCATGCCCGGCTCGTCCGCTCCTCGTGTGTGCCACGCCCCCTGATTACCCACGTGTACTTCCCTGATCGTCTCCATCTGTGTCTGCTTATTTTGATTGGTCCTGTCCTATTTAAGTCCTGGTCTTGCTTGTCTCCCCTGTCTGTCATTGATGTTTGTATGCGTGAGATGTTTCCCTGTCCGCACTCCCTTAATAAATCCCCAGTATTTCCCGTATTTGCCTGTCTGCCTGCTCCTTGCACGCCTTACCCACACGATCGCCTGCCTGCTCAACCCTGATCGTGACAACTACTCTGCATTCTGGGTTTAACTTAATCTTCCTGAAACATAGGTGTTTTTTTTTAAAAAGAGCAACAATAAAGAAAATGAATAAAACAGAAGTTTTGGAAAACACATAGATTCTTGATTTAACAATACATGCTAACAGATGTCTGTGTCTCTGGAATATCCATGTATAGCATTGTGAGAAATCCACGTAATACGTTTTTTTTTCCAAACTGTTGATTATACTTTTCTGTTAAAAAGTCTGTCTATATATATTTTGAAACCTATGTAACAGTGTACTGTAGGACATACTATATGGTTGTGATTAATAGCACAGATCTTAAACATACTATTGTCTACATGGGTAAGAACTGTAACTTTCCCTGGATAATAGGATCCATTTTTTTTTTTTTAGAAAAAATGCCCTTCTGATAAATTACAAGCATGCATGGGAAGTTAAAAACACACCATCTACTTAATTTCCATACTGTATATAAGTTCAAGTTAAGGTGCTTGTTTACTGAAGTCTTAGCACAGCATAAATTTAAACCCAAGCTTTAAGGCTCCAGGCCTTAAGTCATTATGGAACATGGATATAGTTTCATTTTATGTGTACTTTTAATATATCTTTGCTCTTGGTATGTTTCAATCCATCTATATGGCGGCAGCATTGCGGTTTCAGTGACCTACGGTTTAAGCAGTTCTGAAAAAAAATTGGAAAATTCCAGAAATAAATGGTTCATAAGTTTCAAACAACACAACAAGGAAGTAGAAGCTGTCATACTAAAGATGAGTACATGTCACATCTCCCTTCATCCCCTTGCTCTCACTTCCATGCAGAACTCATCCATTCTGCCTCTAGAGTTCTTGCTGATCGCATTCATTGTCACATTATCACAGTGTATGTGTTGTAGGAATTATTAGAACAGGTAAATTTTAATGTCTCCACCAATTTGTTTTGAAATGAATTAACTTTTAATGAATTATTATTTAATGCTGATTATTAACCAATTGTTATGCTGAACTGTCGGCTCCTCCAAACTTGATTGTGTATCCCCGTGAGACCGTTAATGTGAGACTTAAATGGGATTGACTAATAACCAGTATCGCTTGGTATCCTGGGTTAGAAGGCTCGTTCAGCGAGCTGCGTCACCAGGTAATGTAAACGATCGGTAGCGAAGCTCCCCTCACGGCCGATGTGAGAGAGTCTCGCGATATTTCAGATGAGTATGAGTTTCAGACCTTAGTAGCCAGATCGTATAGAGGCAGGGACTATTGTGAGTACTCAATGACGGAGGCTGAAGTTGTGTAAAATACATGCATTTATTCCTAACTAACACTACAGCTAACATAAGACAGACATTACACCTAACACAAACAATAAACATGAAATAACGAAACAAACAATGTAATTATGGAAATGCAATGACCGGATTTAAATGAGTAACCTTAAAAGAGAAATACTGTTCTGCAAAGCAAGCACAGTTTGTGGAAACATGACCCTAAAGTCATATAGCAGGTTAACAGAACAGCTTAGGTTATTAGAATAAGCAGAAGTTGGTTTACTTGGTTGCATAGTGGGGGGGGAGGGTCTTGGCAGTTGGTTGCAGAGGCTGATGAGCTGAGGGGTGATGGCACTCAGGGAGGCGCGGCATTTGGTGCAGTTGTTGGAGTGGAGCCCCTTTGATTCTCTCTCCTTGTGAAGCTTTGTCTTGGTTGCAGTTCTCTGTCCAGCTGGGCCTTCACTGGCATGTTTCAGGAGGGCTTCTTGTGGGCTTCTCTTCTCCTGGGCTGATGTTCTCTGTCCAGCTGGGCCTTCACTGGCAGGCTTCAGGAGGGCTTCTTGTGGGCTTCTCTTCTCCTGGGCTGATGTTCTCTGCCTCTCTTCAAGCTGATGTTTTCTACTACTCCCCTCTTTGTTCTGAGTAAATAACTATACAGATATACTGTACAAAAGCCAAACTTAGAAGAAACTTTCTTTAGGGTTCTGGTCTGTTGGGTGAGTGGTATGTAAGGCAGGATGTCTGGGGAGGGGGTTGTGTGCCAAGTCGAGGGACCCCTGTCCTTGAGGTCCACTCTGCTGTCCGTAGGTCCTTAAATCTTTGGGCAATAAAAGTTGGAATGATGGCCTTCCTTGTTATCTATTTGTATGTGTTTAAGTGTGTTTGTATGTGTGGGGCCCCTTAGATGCCTAGGCCAATGTTTACCTCTCGTACCAGGCTAGGCCTCGTCTCAGGCCACCTGGAATTTAAGCTCTGTGATATATGCATGTGTGATCCTACAGTGTTATAAAAATGTATAAAAACCACAATCTTCATTGTTCCGTCATCCCTTGACACATGATAAAATACCCTTGAATGAATTGCTATGTTTGTAGTTGTGACGTCCGTGTGCAGGGCGAGCGAGCAGGGTGCGGGAAAGCAGGATAAGGCATATATCCAAACAAGGGGGTTTATTAGCCAAAATGAGCAATGCAGAACAACACGTCAGACACTTCAATGACAGGACTGGGGAAACACACTCGAACACAGACTAAATGCACATGACTAAGGGATGGAAATGCAGAACGGCTGAGAACAATCAGGAATTTAAATGAGGTAACAAGGGAGGCGTGGTACATAGCAGGATCGGACGAGCAGGTCATGACAGTAGTTTACTGGAATTACTGTCGAACACTGGTACTCACTGTGTGGAAATACCGTAAAGGTGAAACTCAGAGAAAGATGAAGTGGTGAATATTCCTCCATTGCCCAGGATTTGACAGCTCATAGAACATAGATAAATGATCATCAATGTCCCATAAAGTTTCAAATTCAGCCTGTCTAATCATTTGTATTCAAATTTTATATGTTTGTGGGTAACAGGCTGAGCAGAATGTTTGACTTGTGAAAGAATCTCCACATGCAAGACATGGAGAACATTCAAACTCCATAGTCCAGGGTCATATTTGAACCACCAACCCAGGTGGAGAAAAAGAGATACCCTTTATTTGTATTTGCAACAAGCTATAGACACAGTATATGGCATGGGTGGGCATTTTTATGAATAAGTCTGCATGCACTGTTGCAGATATAATAATAACGATTCTACAGCACCAGTACCGTCAAAGTTCTTTCTTGACTTCTGAGTAGAATTACAACAGCCCCATTTTACATCTGTCTAATTCTTAAGCGAACAAACAATGCCACTATAATTATCGTATGTGCTACAAATGGCCATAGTGTAGGGTCTCTGGAGGTGTTTAATAAATTAACAGGTTTCAGAAAACATCTAAATATAATAAAGACGAAATGTAGTCTCAGAAGAGAGTAACATATTCATACTGAATTTGTCAGATCCCAGCTATAACTAGCAATCATAGTGGAAACTGTCCTTCGTGTCATTGGAATACATTTCAATTTGACTGCTTTCAACAACAAAAGTCACACTAATCAATAATTTACTGAGGGATGGTGTCATGACCTGCTCTTATGCTCCTTGTGTGTGCCACGCCCCCTTATTAGCCCCATGTGGAATCCCTACATTCACCAGCTGTTCTGAGTTTCCTGCCTTCAGTCTTGTGTACTTAGTCCGCGTTCAAGTCTGTTTCCCCAGTCCGGTATACCGTGTGTTTGTGTTTCTCCCTTAATAAACCCTGTGTTTTGGATTTCCGTCTTCCCGATCCTGATTCCCCGCTCACTCGCCCAACACGCGATCATTACAGATGAGATACTATTTTGTACATTTTTCATGTGTTTGTAGCTTATTGAATTGTAGAAACATTTTAGAAATGCATTGTGATTTTGCCATTTATGTCTAAGAAGAAACAGGAGAATATATTACACATTGCATTCGTAAGTCTAATGTATTTGATAAACAGTAGGAAATTAAGCGTTCATATAGATGGTCAATGTCGGCATATTCAGTGATTAGCCAATGATAGGTGAGTTATCTTAAGAGATTTTCACTACCTTGAATGCAGTGTTTGTCTGCCACATGGTGAATAACTAAATTCCATTTAATTCTGGCAAGGAAAAAATATGATCAGCAAAAATTTCAAAGAGGTCCAGCTAGGATTAATACTGTATCTCAGCCTAATTATTTAAACAAGCCTGAACATGATTAATTATATGTGAGAGAAGATTGTAAATCAAATGGCTAACTTTCCAATTTGCAAAAAGTTAAACTGTGTGAAATTGTTAAATGCCTTATAAATGTCAGAGAGTATACAGTGTCTGTTGTTTTTCTCAAATTTTGAAAATTTGTCCCATAGGTGCATTTGGCAAGGTGTGGATACATTTTAAAAGTAATTAATAATGTTTAAAAACATATATTTTATTAAAGGATGTAAAGGGTAAGGATTAGGGTAGGGTTAGGGTAAATCAGACTGTTATGATCGCTGTCCATTGGAGAGGCAGACAGTGAGCAAGGACGAGGCTGACAGGCAAGAATCCAGACACAGGGGTCTGTTAAAGGGAACGGGGAAGACATGGAGCAACGCAGTACAAAACATTAATGATGGATCTGGGCATCAGATAAATACGTGGACTGATATACACAAAACAAGCCAAAATCACAAGAAACAGCTGGGCACAATCGGGGAAGCACACGTGGGTAATGAGGGGGCGTGGCACACACGAGGACTGGACGCACAGGTCATGATAGAAGCCCCCCGCCAAGGCACACACTCCGGGAGTGCCCCAAGGGGAGCGGCAGACAGGATGAGACTGGGGCGCAGGACCTGGAAAACAAGAACAGGACCATTAATAGGGAGCAGGAAACAGAACATAAACACAGAACAGACACAGAGGTAAAAGCCAAGACAGGACCCGACACAGAACAGGGAACACAGATAGGCAGACAAGGAAAGGAGACACAGAGGGAACAGAGACCAGAGGAATAAAAGGACCAGGAATGTGACGGAGAAACTACAGGGGGATGAGAAGTAGAGACAGGAGGGACCCAGGGATGAGGAGCAGAGACAGGAGGCCAAACGTGAAAGGTTGGGGGACAATAGGGAGCCTGAGGGAGCCACAGCGGTTGATGGGCATCAGCCAGAGGGGCCGCAGGCGACCGGGAGGCCAGAGAAAGAGGGGACCTCGGAGGGGCCGAGGAGACAGGCCGAGGGACAGGCAAAGGGGATGAGGAGGGAGTTGGAGGGGGCACCAGAGAAGGTGACGAGGAAGCAGGAGGGGACACCGGTGAATAAAAGGAGGGAGGGGGAGCCGCAGAAGGCAACAGTATAGCCACAACAAGCAAGGGCAACGTCCACCGATGTGCTGGAATGGGGGGACCCATAGGCGACTGAGGAGCTGAAGCGGGGGAACCCACAGGTGACCGGAGAGGCGTTGGAGGCGGAACCGAAGCTGGGCAATGAGGCGTAGGAGGGGGACCCGCAGGCGACCACCGAACTGGAGCCCCAGGACCCGCAGGTGCCCCCGAGCCCCAGCCAAGGCGAGCGAGGACGAGCCAGGGGGAAGGGCGGATGGGGCCCTGGCCCTGCGCCTGTTTCCTCTCCCCTTTAGGGACACAGAAAGGTGGGGAATTGGCAGGTGTCATTAGGGAGGTCCCTGAGGGGTCCCACTCAAGCTCCTCCTCTCCCTCCATCAAAGGAGGAGGAGCGATGATCTGACAGTCTGGGACCTCCTCTGGGACTGGAGCTGGAGCCGGGGGGACTGGAGCAGGGTCAGGGACCGGAAGACACGGGGCAACACAGTACAAAGCATCCATGCTGGGCAACAGAGGAAGACGTGGATTGATATACACAAAACAAGCCGAAATCACAGGAAACAGCTGGGCACAATCGGGGAAGCACACGCGGGTAATGAGGGGGCGTGGCACCCACGAGGACTGGATGCACAGATCATGACACAGACAAACTACGGCCCAGCGATCAGCTTTAATCAGCCCTTTATGTACAAAATTAATTCATCAATATCGGTTTGTTTTCATTTATTGTTTTTGTCAAAATAATTATATATATAGTAAGCGCTATCTTGGCTGCTAGACAGTGCACAATGCATTGTGTGATCAGCTGCACTGATCTCATTGAAGACAAATTCTGTTTTAGGTTAACGTTTCATCATCAGTTTTTGTGAGATCTCGCAATGCATATTTATTCATAGCTGAAGCATGAATGGAAATCAATGCGAGGATGGAATGATGAAAAAACAGCAAAAAGATGAGAGTAATTTCTCTTTGTCTGGTTTTTGCATGACCTGCCCTGAAGGAACTTTTGCAGTCACAGTGTTTATGGAAAAGTGTCAAGTCTCCTAGAAGATTTATAACAGACTCACATTCATGAAGACCTTTTTTTATGTTAGCCGGAGTTTGTAAATTGAAGGGGAAGCAACTGTTTGTCTATGAGAGGAAGGTCATTTTTCCAGCAACCAGGTCAGAACCACATTGTTCCATATTATTGCTGGGATGATACCAGACCTGCACAATGAGTGTGGGTCCCATCTTTCCTGTGTACAATGGATGAATGTCTTGTTCCATTAAGTAGATGATATTCCTTAGAACATTTTATGGCAAACAATCATGCAATGTCTGGCACCAACATTCAGACAGTACTTAACAACTTCTCTATATTCTACCAACTTAGAGCTAAGGCTCAAAAACGGCAAACTGACTGTTGGGATTCACAAGTTAATATGAGGAAGAACTTCCCAATGAGACTGGACTGCAGTCATTCTGAACTGCCATCAACTGAGCTGCGAGGTTGACAACACTGATAAGAATAAGGCTATGTAACGGTGCCAGCACATTACATAGTCCTCTGATAATTTTCCACAACGCTGTTTGCATATAACTCCCATATCTGCTGGCACAAAACCATGTATTTTAAGAATATTTTTAATTAGGCTTCAGCATATTTAAACAAGTTCAATTTGACATGGCAGGACTACTTTTAAGATAATATAAATATTGTATTTTTCATTATTAAATTTCTTTTTCTCAGGGAGCTTGATCCTGCTTTTAACTATATACATTTAGAATCTAAAACACACACACACAAAATATAGTTGCTAATTTGGCTACATCCATTATCCATCCATCATCCATCCATCCATCCATTCATCCATCCATCCATCCATCCATCCATCTCTTTCTGAGTTGCACTATAAATTTGCACTACTCACACTTTATTGAAACATATCTCTTATTTGTTTCCATCTATCCCGAAGTCTTATTTTTACAGAGGGAAATATGCTCAGTCCCTCTTGGTACCTGTCTTTGGTGCACTACATGGTTCATCTCCCTAGTATACACACTGTTATTATGTATGCACTGAGTGTTTATTGTATGCAGTACCGAACAAAGAAGGAAAAAAAATCCCTGTACATTTGAACCGCCTGGATAATACAGCTGATTTGCATTACTGTACTTTAGTTCTAGTCCATAGCTCCACACCCAATAGAAGATGTTAAAACTACAGCACCCTTGTTTAAGCTAATCACACTGCAGGTTACAAGCACTCTAAAGCAGACTGAAAATGACAGGAGTGTGAGTGGTCAATGATGTTTCATATTTCCATACTGTATATCTCTATGGAGCTGTAGGGACAGCTTTGCTGCTTGAATCGTTTTGCCATCTCTCCTTCCTTTCTACTTTTGATGTTACTGATTTAACAGGATCGCAGTACAACAATGCCCCCTTAAGGCAAACTTTATAATATTCCAACTGATAATGTACATTAAAAATAAAGCTCAGTAAAATGTAGTTTTGAGATAAATAAAAGTTTAAACAGTGAATTAAATAATATGTGGGAGTATGGGTGGGAGAATGTGGGGGGTGGGGGGGGTGCACAAGGCTGGGGTACAGACTGGACAGGATACTAGTCCATTACATGTTTCTGAATACCAAGAGCAGGAAAGATTGTACTTGTGGTCTTGGAAATTCCTGCCTAAGAACAAACTTGGGACACAATGCATCATGGGATTGTTTTTGTATAGAGTATATGCAACCGATGCATCCTTGATATTTGGGGCAGTTTTTACCATCCTCTGTACTTCTGGGCTATGTCCGAATTCAGGGGCTACATCTTTTTAAGGCTGCATATGAAGACTGAATGTGCCACAGTGGTGCGACAAGGCTGTCCAGTTTTGAAGGTTCCTTCAAATGCAATCTAGAAATGCATCCTTCTTTGACCGAATAGTGAAAAATCCATCCAATAAATCTTTCGCAGCTTATTATCAGTAGGACTGACCATCCCACTTGACAACGCCTTTGTAAACCACTTCCTTCAAAGGATGCAGTCCCTGAATTCAGATACAGCTCCGTTCTTAGTATTGGAACTGGTCTTTGACAATGGAAGATGACATAAAACGGGTATGCAAGAACACAAGTGCCGTGTTCAAATTCAGGAGCTGCATCCTTCGAAGGATGTGGTCTATGTAGACTTTGTAGGCTATGTCCATCGAGGGTTTGACAATGAATCTTGGGATCTCAGCAAAAGAATAACGCATTTCTGAGCGGCGTTTGGCAGCCTTGTCACACTGTTCTGCATATGCAGTCCCTGTGTTTCAGGTCAGCCTTGCAGAAGGAAGGGAGGGAGGCAAAGGCAGGGATGCTATCCACAGTGATGTTTATGTTCCGGTGCAATGCAAAAAATCTTAAAACCATAGCAAATAAGTGGAACAAAAAACAAAAATACCTAAAATAAATTAAATCAAAAAGATATTCACAAATTCATCAATTATATATACAGGATGATTATTAAATCAAAAGATATTCTACAAAAACAGAAATATGAAATTGCACTGTCCAAAAGCAAAATGTACTGCACTGCACATGAAGGCTTCAAGCAACCAATAGCTTCCCACTGAAATCCCCCAGCACCCTCTTGCCTTCCTACTAATATAACAAGAGCTCCGCGCGTGACTGAACCATTTTGTTTAATTAACATTTACAACAAACTTTAAATGTTTATTCCTTTAATACTCAAACTAATACAACATTTTTACCATCAAACATTACCATGTTAAAAAGAATACCAGTTTTACCTCATTCACATTTAGCTGTTTTATTGCCCTTCTACAATTAACCAAAATGGTAGTGGCCCACTTCCTATCAAAGAGAGCAACCATTCCGACCTCTTGATTTGGGAAAAAAACATAACACAACCCTGCTCCTATGTAGAAACTAAGCTGCCTCTAATACTGAGATGCTACAGAAGTGCCTGATTATCTGTAAGCGCTCCAGGGTGGTAGATCTCCAGGAGTTGGGTTGGGCAGCCCTGCCATAGAACAAGGGTACTATCATTCAATAAAGCTTGCAACCTTAGAAAATTCACCACAGCTTAACCTGCAACATCTTGACTTCAGACACAGCCAACTACAGTCAAGTATGTATACTGAGAAACATCCCATAAGTAAATCGGAGAAGCCAGGAGGCTAACGACATGTCTTTGGCCTATGGGGGAAAACCAGAGTACCTGTAGCAAAACTAGTTGAATATGCAACCTCCACACCAACAAAGACGGGTGGAATTTTAACCCCTTGACCTGGAGTATTAGGCACCGTCTCATACTTAGAGGTAATATATAAATATTAATAGTGCAAAATGAGAGCAGTATATTAGAGCAGTATTTAAAATTGAACATTAAAGAAGCACCTTGTTTACTATTTCTGTGTATTTTTATAGCACATTCTTAGTCTGTGGAATAATATCAATGAAATTCATATAATTTTACAGAGGATACTACAAACCATATGAGAATGCTATTACCTTACACAAACATTTTCAATATGTAGTGAACTGGGCACTTGTCATTCTAGACAAAGTCTAATATCTTTGGTAAATTTAAATATATCTATTTTTATTGTTTTTTTATCATTCTTTCTGCTACTTTAATACAATAGATGTCGTTTTTCATGACAAACACTAGATGTCACTAAAATATTTTGCAACATTTTACACAGCATTTGAAAAGCTGAACTATTGCGGGTAACTGTACACAAGGCTGGAGTACGGGGTAAATGGTATGCCATATACATTGGTTCATACACTGCGCACAATTTCAGAATGAATGAATGAATGTTACATTTTTATAGCAGTTTTCAAGACACCCAAAGCATTTTACACAACCAATGGACCACCACCTTAGTGTAGCACCTGCCTGGATGATGCAATGGCAGCCATTCTGCACCAGTATGCTCACTACAGAGTAGCTAAGGTGGTGAAGGTGCAGGAGAGAATTTGCCAGTTAGATACAGAGAATGATCAGAAGGCCAGATTTGATAAGGCCAGAGTGGGCAGTTTTAGCCAGGACATTGGGGTACCACCCCATACTCTTTTGGAAAAAAGCCAGGGATCATTTATGACATCATGGAGTCAAGACCCCAATTTTACATCTGAACATTTTGAAGGACGGCACCAATTTTACAACACAGCGTCCCCATCATTCCACTGGGACATTGGGATCTACAGTACACAGACAACGGAATGGACTAAGCTGTTGGCCACACCAACATCTCCTCTAATTTGGCTGACAGTACGTCCCTGTACGAAGAAACCCCATGTGACGTGGGCTGAACACGTGAACTCCACACACACACAGAGCAGATAGCAAGTTCAAAACTCTAACCCTGAACGTATGAAGAAACAGTGCTAACTACTGAGCTATCTTGCCATCTGTGTCGCTGATTATACAGCAAATAACAAAGAAGTACAGGGAAATCACCCAATTAGCATACAGTATTGGGTATTTCAGGTCCAGAAGCTATGAATCCAGACCAAGATTTTGCTTCTATCGCGCAGTTGACCTTAAAGAGTCACACAGTACTCAACTAGTTGGTAGCTAATACTATTAGCATATGTTTGAGCCCACACCTTCCTGGTTGAGATGAGCTGGATATTGCATATCTCTGACTTTTATTTCCATCTGAATATGGTGCAATATTCTGAATATGGTACAACTTCTGCAGCTTGACATTTGGAGCTGGTCAAAACATCAGATTTATGTAACACGGTAAAAAATGTTATTCTGTCTAACTGCGTGGTGCTAAACACACGGAGACCGATGGTATATTTTATTCAGAACTGGGGGAACATAGACCTCTCATTAGCATATCTATTAGCGTATGACCTGTATAAACTATAAAAGGCTTTTGTGCAAGCCTGGATTGGCTTTGGTCAGCTACATAAAATCTTTTTTGCTTGTTTTCGTTCTGTCTTTTTTGACCTTGGGGTTGATATGTGGTTTGATGCTCCAAAGGAGAGAAATAAGTTATAGTTCCTCTTGATAAATTACCCAATCTTCAAAATGAACATGTATCATAGGTTCTGGTAATGGGGAACATTTTTCTGACACATGTCCATGAGAGAGCCAAAGAAAACAATGTGTTTCAGGTGAATAACTAAGTGCAGTTTACCACATAGATGCCACTGCCACCTCAAAGGGGAATATTATCATTCATAATCATATACTCATAGTGGGAAGATCAATACACAGCTTTCAGATCTTGACAAATATCTTCCTAGTTGCAATCTATTGCCTTGTGAAAAATTCAATCACATGCATCATTCTGCTTTTAAAGCAAAGATGGCAGCAGATATTAACTTGAAAATATATATGGCATTTCTCTCATCTAAATGCCATTTTTCTATGATTCTGTAAATGGGCTGTCGGTCTTGGCATGTCATTTTCTGGTATATTCTCTTTTCTTCTGGGGGCTGTTGAAAGTGGCTTATTCATTATGGTTCAGAATAAATCTGCTCCACCCAAAGACGTGATGTGCTCCTCCTATTACTAAAAGTTTTTACTCTTACCCTAAAAAGTGTCTGTCTTCAGAAATGTCAGTAATTCTAGCCCTTTAGTTATGTCGTTTTTTTTTCCCGTTTGTCGAATATTCACCACAATACCACTGCATAACAGGGTTAATTTGATCCATGAACTGGCAATCGTACTATTTTCTACTGTCTAATTCCAGATTATGTCTCTGGGTCATTTGTGTGGCATATACTGTAAGTCAGGCATTTGCAATTTTGAACACCTCCACCAGGGATGGTACGGGTTACAGCTGATTAACCTGGGTTGCCATAGAGACTTACTCTGCATGCCCTTATGGTTATGGTGTTGGGGGAGGCAATTTGTCTCTTTTCGCATGTTAAGTTTGAAAATGATTAAGCGCAGGACACAGAGCAACTGAAAAGTTCATGTTTCTACTTTTCTGGATTGCTGGTTTTCTTCATTTTGGATTGTGGGACAAATCTTTCTTTCAATATGTGTCATTTTCTACTATTTGTTTTCCTGATTATATCATCACAAATGATCACTGAAAAATTGCGGTAAATTCCGAATGTTCATAACTTATTTTTTTTCAGTTCATTTTATTCTTTTTGTATAGTGCTTTTTAGTGTCCTGAACTCTCACTCTACCTCAGCCTATCCGCCTGCTCTTCACTGAGCATTATGTTGTTCATTTTCATTTGCCACCCACAGGCCTGCCACATATAATTTTAAAAATTACTTAAACCGTGTCCCAATGACGTGCAACCCCTCCCATCTGGGCTGCTCCTGGGTCCCCCCTGTGGCTAAGCCTGCCCACCCATCTTTTATTGTTAATTTTTCTAAATTTGCCGATTTGTACTTTTTATTTCTCCACTGCTTACATGAACAATTATTGTATTGCACTGTTGCTATAATGGTGGATACTATGACTGAATTAAAGGAAAGAAAGAAAGATTTGTCCCATAATCCAAAATGAAGAAAACCAGTAATCCAGAAAAGAAGAAACAAGAACTTCTCAGTTGCTCTGTGTCTTGCGCTTAATCATTTTTCATGGTGCAATTTGTATGTCATAACGTGGAGTATTTCAAAATGTTACCTCCTGGACCTTCACCAGTCCAGTTTCAGAGCTGCACGCTTCATTGAGATCACTCTCCTAACTGTTGTGGATACCTTATTGAATCCTTAGAAGGGTTTGTTCCCTGACATTATCCTTTCTTTCTTAAGCTGAAACAATCAACTATTAGACGCCCTGCCTTATGACAGTAGATGCACGTACACTCGACCTTCAAGCATGGTGAAGCTGATTGAGGAAACTTCTCATTCTGGGCCCCAGTAAGAGTAACCAACCAGAGTGGGATGGCTTGGGGCAACAGTTTGGTGTGTTCAACTAAATCTCTCTGCTAATGCAGCAGCTCAGGAAAACGAGGGGACGTTCTGTTCATTCAGATATAACCTGATATGGTCAGGCTATCAGTTTTTAAATTCCTCCAAGAGTACTGGCTCGCAAAGGGATGCAAGGTCTGCCACTTTGCTAGCAGCACACCATTTATCAAAAAGAGTGGCCTTCTCTCCTGCAAACTCAACAAAAGTTTGACTCGACATCTTCTTAAGGTTCCAAAAGTGCTGCCTACAAGCTTCAGGAAGAAACTCATATGCATGCAGTACCACTGCATTAACAGTACTATGCTGCAAGCTCTGAGCCAGTAAGCATGCAGACCATACTCTTTGTGCCGTCCCCACAAACTTACATTATAGCAGCATAAGACCAAACATCCTTAGGCAATTGCAGGAAATATGCAGTATGATCAAATGCAATAAGAATCCACCTTGGTTTCACAAACAGATGACACTAATCAGTTTTATAATGTTAAAGCCAGTCTACAGAATCACTGGAGCCAAATTCATGACATGTGAGGAAGAAGACTCTGCAACTGGAACTGCAGAAACCTTCATAACTTCCAAATCAAGCTGTTAGAGGTTATTCTCCTTTTCAGCTTTAATCTCCATCTGATGAACCTTCATCTAATTCAACTCTGTCTACAATGCAGAGATCATTTTCTTAGATATGAGCTGCAGGCGTGTCAAAAACACTCTCAGGCAGAGACCACAACCTGAAGTCTCAGACATGGACGTCGCAGTGTCCCCTTGGGTGGTGATCCATTGCAATCCACATTTACTTCAGTCTCAGTCTGGATTACCACCTCAACCTCAGAATTTTCTTCTGTTGGGACCTCACCCCAAGCCAATGCAACCAACTCTGACACTCCCCACCCCACCAGCCCTTCAGTTCCAGTGAGTTCCAATGAGTTTTCTGCATACAGTCCAGAATCGGAGTACTCAGATCTATGTCTTTCTGGCCCAAATGTCTGAAAAATATACGCCATACAAATGTCTACTTCAAGTACAAAAACAAAAAGCAAAACAAGAAAAAAAAAAAGATCCATCGCTCACAAAGTTCCCTGTTCCCATTTATATAAAGTTCCCAGTTCCCTGGTCCCGTTTATATTCTGCAGGCCATTCTTATCTATTTCATCCTTCTGACTATCTCCATCACTCCATCATTGCCCCTCCCCAGAGACCTGTTTGCCAAGGGAGGACCTACCAGGAAACAAAGTGGTTAACTAATAGTGCCTAGAAGTTTCAGATTCCATCCATCCATCCATTTTCCAAACCGCTTATCCTACTGGGTCGCGGGGGGTCCGGAGCCTATCCCGGAAGCAATGGGCACGAGGCAGGGAACAACCCAGGATGGGGGGCCAGCCCAGGGCACACTCACATACCATTCACTCATACATGCACACCTACGGGCAATTTAGCAACTCCAATTAGCCTCAGCATGTTTTTGGACTGTGGGGGGAAACCGGAGTACCCGGAGGAAACCCCACGACGACATGGGGAGAACATGCAAACTCCGCACACATGTGAAGTTTCAGATTCAGATTGCTTTATTTATCCCCAAGTGGAAATACCCTGCCAGTCCCCAGCACAGAGCCTGCCTTCTTAATCAGTTTGTTCAGCTTTTTAGATTCACCTGCTCTGATCCCACTGCCCCAACAGATGGCTGCATAGAAAACAGCACTTGCCATAACAGACTGGTAGAAGATGTGTAACATCTGGCTGCACATATTGAAGGACCTAGGTTTCCTCAAGAAGTAAAGTCTACTCTGACCCTTCCTGTAGACAGTTTCAGTGTTCAGGTGAATGCCCAGGTATCTGTAGTTCTCCACCACATCTACCTCTTCTGTGTTCAGCTTAGTCCTGCTTTTCCTAAAATCCACAGGCATCTCCTTCATCTTGGTCATATTCAAGAGGAGGTGGTTGTTCCTACACTCTGCCACAAAATGATCCACCAGTACTCAGTCTTCTGTTCACCACTGACACACCCCACAATTGCAGAGTCATCTGAAGATTTTAGCAGATGACAGGTTCCAGTTGTACTGTAAGTCTGAGATGTACAGAGTGAACTGAAAAGGTGAGAATACAGTCCCCTGCAGTGTTCCTGTGCTATTAACCACCTGCTCAGAAATGAATGTCTTTAGCTACACAAACTATGGTGTATCTGTCAGGTAGTCAATAATGTAGGAGGTGGTTGAGGCGTCCACCTGCATCACTTGGAGTTTTCACGTAGTAGTGTAGGCTTGATTGTGTTAAACGCACTGGAGAAATAAAAAAACATGATCCTCACAGGGCTACCTGCTTTCTCCAGCTGACAACGGACTTGCAGAAGCAAGCAGAAGATGGCATTTTCAACTCCAACCTCAGAGTGGTAGGCAAACTGCAGTGGGTCCAGAGAGGAGCTCACCTTATGTCTGTGTAGCAGGTGGAGATCATTTGATTTGTGGGGGATGTTGCGTGCTCAGACTGTTAATCGATTATCCACTTGAGGGCACCTTATATAAGGCTTTGGTGCCCAGCGGGGGGCATTCCCTGACTTGTCGGCATTGATACTGCCCACTTCTGGGTCGCCCCCATTTCCTTTGACTCATTGCCAGCGGTGTGACTAAGGTAGTAGTAGTGGCTGTTTTGCTTCCTATCAGCTACATTTTGCTATTAATTGTTTGTTTGCTTTTGATGGTGGTGCAACGCAGTAACTCTGATCGAAGGCACCCTGCACACCGCTTTGTAGCAGGACAGTCTCTTTCTCAGTGTGACACTAGTATGCTGTGTCCTTTCCTCTGTGTGTAATCGAGGGCACTGCCTGTGTGGTATGTATGCCGGACAAAGTTATCGGTTTTGTCATTTTTTCTGGCTGTAGCACATAAACTGTATTTACTTTTTTTTACTTTTTGGACGATTTAACAGCTGCAAGAACACTGCGGGGACATTGTACGACCACTGCTGCTCTTTTGGACCTGTTTATGTTTTGTTTTTGTTTTATTTTTATAAATCGTGTTTTGTGTTAAGTGATTGTTTTGTATTTAATGTATAAACTTAAGTTTATTGGTGTTTATTATTTTGTTTAATTCTTTCATTCTCTCCTTTGACAAACCTTAGGGAGTGTCCTTGTTTTTCTGCTTGTGTGTGGTGGGTCATTTTAGCGTGTGTTTAGATCTGGCCTATGTGGGGTTAGTGTATCGGGGGGCTGGCGTTTTGTGCCTGAGCTGTGTGGGTTTCTTTTGGATTGGAGTGAGTTTTGTTTGGTTATTTTTATTTTACAGAGCTAACCATCTATTCCCCACTGTATCTGGCTCCTAGCTCTCATTTGGTGTTATTGGGATGAAGTTTTTGTGTTTTGCTGTGTTTTTTAGAGTTTGTGTAATAAAAGTTTTATGTTAAGTGGTATCACGTCTCCTGCCTCGGCGTATATCGAACTTGGTTGCCTTATTGTGTTTGCGGACGATTAGTTATTTTTTTGGGTGAAATTCCCAGGGTGGCGTAGTCTGGCATTTTACTTCTCCTTTTGGGGCGGTGAAAAGGATTAATGTTAATTAACAAGTAGGAAACATAGAGACTTCTTTATCATATCGCCACATTCGAGATGATCCAACACTTGTTATTGAGGACTTTCACAATATATGATATTAGGGTGAATAGTCTATAATCACTGAGGGCAGTTCTTTAACAAAAATTGTAGGAATAGGATTGAGCAGCAAATAAACTAATGCATAATGCAGTTTTACATAAACAAGTGGAGTAAAAACATTCAAATTGTTCAGTAAACTCTACAGTTAAGTCATAAATATGTCACATTATTAAGTTACAAAAAATCATTAAAGAAGCCCTGCTGTTGAGGTGCTGTGTTGTGATTGTCTTTATACTTATTGAGGGTCATGTTGATTACAAGTAATTTTTAAAATTACCAGAATAAGACTGACTTACAAAACAGATTATCACATTTTACACCTGAACTCCTTGATTGATAATTAATTGTAATTATGTATATGTTTTGGTCTTGTTACGTAAATATAATCAGTATACAATGTGCATGCTTTTTCCACCAGCCGTATTCCATTTAAATTGTACAGCAATGTGTAGTATATCTCAGGAGGCCAGTGGTGATATGGTATACCCTGACGTCCACAATCTGAACCCATGACAGGTTTCTTACTCTCTGAGGTACACTTTACCCCTTGCTGTACTCTCAGTGCTGTCACTCGTACCTCACAGATAGCCTCCTTGTGTTATTGTAGCATGGGTGTTCAGGGATTCCTCATGCCAGTATCTCCACTTTCCTCCAACTACAAGCCATGCTATCATAAACTGGCCTGCTGTCTTGCATTATCACCTTGTATCCCTTTTCTGCAGTGACTGTTGCACTTTCTTTATCTCCCCCCCCCACCTTCTGGGGTGACCCTCTCAGAGATCCAGATGTAAGGGAGTATCTTGCCTATAGTCTGAATTCACCTTGCACTAAATTATGTAAAGCTGCTCTGGTCGGTGCCAGTCAGAGGAGGATGGGCTTCCCCCTTGAATTCTGGATCCTCCCATGGTTTCTTTGTCTCTTTGAGGGAGTTTTTCTTTGCCACTGTCGCCCCAGGCTTATTCTGTGGGGACCTTGGACCTGCCAAATTCTTTGTAACAATGCTCCTTGTGAAAAGCAGTATATGAATAAAATTGAATTGGAAAATAAATGAGACTGAATGAATGACTTCTGATGCAGGTCATTACACATGTTTAGCAGTAAGGTATTGTAGAGTTTCACAGCCATAGAAATAAGCAGTTTGTATCCTCAGTGATCTTTTCCCTGATTATTAAATGGCAGTTTAACAGACACACTTATTGGGAGTCATTATGAAGCAGAGGAAGTTTGATTACCATGTGCCATGAGTGCCACCAAAAGTTCCCCCCTTTTAACTGAGATTTGATTTGGCCTAAGATAAACAAATGTATTTATCATCATCTGTGAAACAAGGCGATTTATTTGGGAATAGCATTTTTATTTTTGCAGTTATAGAGAAGTATGTGAATGCTTTTAAAAAAGATCAAAAAGAGAAGAAAATTAATCAAAATGTAACTCATGACTAATAATTGAGACTGGATAAATAATGAAGGTCTTCAGATTTTTTTGTAAATAGTAGTGAGTGTATAATAAAACCATAAAGGCAAAGGTTATCATGAATTGTACCAGAATGCATACACGAATGGATTTCTATGTGGTCAAATAAAAAAAAGATTTTGTACTTGCAGTAAGTAAAATCTGCATAATTGATTATTCCCTCATTCATGACCTTCACATCTTCCCCTTCCATTGTCCTATTACATGCTTTTCCCATATTATTTCATTGTGAGTTCATAGGACATCAATTATCAAGATATCAAATGTCTTACAAAGCTTTTTTTGTAATTGAATTAGTTATTTTTAATAGAAGAATAAGACATGGATACTTTCCCAGCATTGGTCATTAGTTTATCAATAACGTTTGCATTGTTTCTTTTACAATTTAACATGAAAACTGAGTTTCTTTGGTCATGATTTCTTAGGAAATAATGACAAAACATATTTTATTTTAAATAATCTGTAATTAAGTCTGAAATTTATTGATTTGCATACTACACATTATCTACAGTTATCTGCATTCACAAATATCATGAGAACCCACTGGAAATTAAAGATAGTATAAATATTGGTAATTACTCTTTTATAAAGTTCTCTTAGCTTAGATTCTCTTGGGGTCAAAAAACAATTAGAAGAAAATAAAACTAACTCAGAATAAATAAGCCTACAGCAAAGAAATATCACCTGTAGGAAGACATCTTAATTGCACTCTGGCAAGGCTCCATATTGAGGTGAGATTCCACAGTGGATTCTGCAGCTCCTTTTACTGTTCCAGCAGATACATGATACAATTGTGCAGCTCATCAAGATACAATATGTTCACCACAGTGATGGATGACAAACACAGTACAACAATTACAAAATTTGAAACAGAACATCAAACACACTAAAAACTCAATCAATAAAACATAAAATAACTGTTAGATACAAATAATGAAGAACACTATGAACAAATAAGCTGAACAGTGGGTGGCATTATGGGAGGTAGACCCTGTTGCTGCTTAGTAGCATAGCCCTCGTTACATTAATTACATACATTACTCTCTGGTGAGTTGTTGAAAAGTAATGTGAAGACTTAGCTTCTAATGAATTGTCAGTACATGACAAGGGACATAAAGCAATGAGTAGCATTTAAAGATCTGTCCTTTATTTTTATAGTAAGATATGTGAAGGGCTTGGTCCTAATCTATCCATTCTTTCTTCCATCCATCAGTCCATCTTTCAGTCACTTATTCTGGACAGGGTTGCATAGATTTATAGAAGAAAATGCTTCTAGGAAATGTATAATTCTTATACATCAGTTCTTTTTTTGTTGACCTGGGTTTATTTAAACCACCACTTGAGTTAACTTTGTAATTTAAATGACAAATTGCCTTGTCATTAAATGAGTGAATGTTGAATGAAAGTTGATGAAAGAACAATGGACAAGGTTTCAGTTATAAAGAGTTCCTCAAAAAAAAAGTGAATAGCCTAAATTAATTACATGAAAAAGTGTTCCACCTGTAATTTTATTTTAATGAACATAAATGAAGTTTGTCACCTTGTAATAGATTTCAATTAGTGTTGATGCTTTAGAAAGTTGCTGTAAAAATATATGGGTGAATCTGTATGAATGTATGTACATATGTATAAAGTGATGTTTTTCCAAATTGTATTCTCCAATTCAAGGATCGATGTTCATACGCTAACCACATCATTATTAAAAACATGCACTCACTACTTATGTTTCACCTCTGGTGTTACAGAAAATTCAATGTTCATTCTTTTTTTTATCAGACAAACAAATGTGAAAAACACTAACAACCCACATAGCAACCATCTATTCACTCTCTGCAGCTTCCATTTAACAAGAAAAGCTCGGGCATCTACAGCATCAAGATTCACAGGCTATTTATATAAACTGTTATATAAAAAAGCAATGTACTTAAAAAGCCTCAGTCCTAAGAATTTATCTTTTTGAGATTTAATGGCAGACACATTTACATTCTTATGTGAAAATTCATATAATTAAAGAAACCTCGTTCTGGACATGTTTAGCATGATATGAATCCTCCCTGTCCCTTTTTTTCCATTCCCAATGACCTTATATAGGCATAAAAAAGGTGATGTCGCTGAAGGTTTTTTTCTGTGTACGTCTGAAGAGTCTTTGATCTCTGTGAAGTTGGCATTCACAAGAGTACAGAGGGATCCACCGATTCCTTTTATCTTTATCAGGGAGAAGTAATACTGGGAAGGAAAGCATCACATTCAGGTGAGCGAAAACCCAAAAATCCACATGAAGCTTACAGTTTCTTCCAAATTGCAGTACATATAAAATGAAGTACTTAGTTTCAAAATCCATCCATTTTCTGTAACTGTCTGTCCTATTCAGGAACCAACCTGTGGCAAAGCAGATCTATGGGCAATTTAACTCCAATTCACCTTAGCATGCTTTTAGACTTGGGGGGTGGGGGCGGGGGGGTGGAAGCTGGAGAACATGGAGGAATTTCCATGACACCACAGTGAGAGCATGCAAAATCCGCACACTGAGCTCTGACACAGAATCAAAGCCTGATCCCAAGCTGTGAGACACCACTGTGCTGCCCCCTGGTTTAAAAATAAGCATATTATTACAAAACTAACTTAAATTAAGTGAATACTTCTTATGCATGTCATACCAAATAGGCTTTTAGCATCGATTATGACTATTCTTACACTCTGTGATTGTATCCGTTTGACAGTGATAACAAACAAGCCTTTATATAAAAGACTAATTAATGTGCCCATTTTATTCAATTTCTTGAAGAAAATAATTAATATATTTTGAAGTATATATTCATATAAGCTCATTTTTTATTACAACAAGTACCATTTGTTGTGTTCTTGGGTCTGCTGTCCTTAATAAAGAGGATTGTGATGAGAAATGTATAACTCTGGAATAAAATCTAGAAGAGAAAATTCAAGGAATAAAACAGGTACAATATAAGTAGGAGGCAAATTGCACTGACTCACAAATCTCCATTTTTAAATATGTCACAGACAGCTTTATTGAAGTCATGAAATAAGTAGACAAAAAATTATCACTATTCTTTTCTTTTACCTCCATTGATGTCTTTATTTGATGTCTTTATTGATGTCTTTATTTCAATTCGGAAGTGTTGGGATTGTCATGTTTCATTTACAGAACCAAGTCTGGTCTTATCACTATCATAAGACACTATTAGTTTCCATATGATAACTTTAAGTTACCAGGGAACATATATGAATTACAATATTTGGTTTTTAGGTTCATTTAATGATGACTGCAATATATACATTTAATCCCATAAAACTGAAATTTATTGATCTTTGCGAGGGGGATTTTTTTGTCCAGTAGCAGAGAAAGAAAAACAACAAAGGATAATGTAAGTATCATACAGTAATGAACTATCATACAATGAAGAATTACCATGTAGTAGAAATCTCACAATGAAGAACACCAGAGAGAAATAGAATAGAAATAGGAACGTGTGAAACTTCTTTTAAAAAACCTAATCAATTACTGTACATTAGCTTTTTAAATGAAAAGTATGTAACCCTGCCAAGCAGATCTGTGGATGAAAAACTGGGAACCCAGCTGTTATGGGTGCTGCACTATTATTACTTATGAAAAAGCATAAGGCAATAATGATGAAGTAATCCATTAATAATACATCATAAGATTATGACATTAATCAGACACTATTTTCCAGAGCCACTAACATTGCCTAATTACAAGGACAGGCTCCCTGCAGAAACTTGGGGTTAAGTACCTTGCTCCGGGGCACAATGGTGGTATGTCTGGAGGGGGATCAAACCCACAACCTCTTAGCCAAATGTTCTACTACATGCTACCACCACCCATATAATAATAAAGATGGAGTGATGGATGGATGGATGAAAGAATGGCTAAATTAGTGTGTGTTAATGGTGTTATTTGGTGTGTGTAATGTGAATAATAAGTGTTGTAGTCATGTAATACCTGTGTAGTGTTT
Source organism: Brienomyrus brachyistius (assembly GCF_023856365.1). Classification (NCBI taxonomy): domain Eukaryota; kingdom Metazoa; phylum Chordata; class Actinopteri; order Osteoglossiformes; family Mormyridae; genus Brienomyrus; species Brienomyrus brachyistius. The sequence goes on along the minus strand of NC_064545.1, from coordinate 2,923,860 downwards.
TCCCATGGAATGTGTGTGTGTTTTCAATACTGTCTTCCTCCCGTGTGATTGTCAGGTAAATTGTTGGCTTCCCAGTTTAGGGCTGCAGATAATTATCTCTGGCAGTGTACTATCAATAAATATGAAACTTCTATTTCATTTATAAAGAGCTGTCCCCTCTTTATTAAAAAACTGTGCCCCACAACCCCTTCTCTGCTGCAGTATCTCTTTGAACATATGTTAAGCAGTGAGGAGATATAATTAAACAAACCACAAAAGGAGTCTTGGGTGAATCTGCAGACACAGTCACAATATAATTCAGAATGCTAAAGAAACTACTTACAAATAATCAAAGCAAATTATCAATTGGATTTTGGGAATCATGCAAACTGTACCAGCTAGTCAGTCTGCCGACTGAATGTATCCATTAATGATGATGTAATGATAAATATGCATTAATAGTGAGCTGTATACATTAACAATGAATGCAAAGATACCTATATCCCTCCAGCATCTAGCTGCATATTCTGAACAGTGTTGCTCTGGCACCTGAAGCATATCCCAGGCATCATACATGCCTTTCCATCACTGGGCACAAAAATTCAAAATAGGGAATTTAGAGGTGCTGTCTTTGCAGTATGGAAGGACATGAAACTTCTAATGTGGCTGAGATCAAAACCCCCAATGCTGAATGTGTGAGGAAACAACTTACTGCCCCACATATTTTCATCTATCCATTCTCTGTAACCACTTGTACTATTCAGTGTCACAGGGGGTCCAGAGTCTATCCCAGAGGCTACAGGTGAAAGGCAGGGAACAACCCAGGATGGGGTGCAAACCTACTGCAGGGGACATTCACACACCATCCACTCGCACCTGAACACCCATGGGCAATGGGTGTGAGGCAAAACTGCGAACCACTGCATCACTATGCCGCCCTATATACAGTATGCTTTCATATTAAATATAAATACTTCTGTTAGATGTAATCATGCACACATCCATTAAAATTAATGTAAACCTAGTCAAGCTGTTTACATATCAACATGCTTCTCTTTTTATTTAAGCCTAAGTTTTGGTTTTATTGAAATGAAAGTGAATTAGAAAGTTCAAACAAGGAGACCTAAGGAATGTAAGTGTACCAAATCACATCGATCCAGGTTTTATATAAAGAGTAAGTCTAACCCCCTTCTTAGCCGTTACCGATATTCAGTTGACTCATCTCCCCTCCACCACCTTTAGCTCCCCGTTCTGGTCCGGGGTTGGCTCCTTCGCCCCCTGCCTGGTCGCCCAGCCAGATCTGTCGGCTTCAGAGTCGATGGAACCAACGACCAAGAGACAGGCTTTGCCAAATTACTGTTCTTATACTCATTTAAATTGTTTAATCAAATAAACACTTGCGTCAAATATCTGTTGAGATCTCCTTGGTTATATTTTTGAGCAGATGACTTTTCCCGTTTGTGGATAATATATGATTAATAGTAAATAGTAATAGTAAATCACTTAAAGGAAATTCGCAACAATATTCTCATTCTCTCTTTTGCTGTTTTGAAAGAATACAGGTATAATTAAGGTCAATACCCCCACCCCCCCCCAAAAAAAAAAAAAACAGCAATTCAGGAACAACCTGTGACACCCGGCCCGTCCGCTCCTCGTGTGTGCCACGCCCCCTAATTACCCACGTGTGATTCCCTGATCGTGCCCAGTCGTGTCTTGTTCTCTTCTGATTAGTTCCGTGTATTTAAGTCTCTGTTGTCCATTTACCCCTTGTCTGTCATTGAGCAATGTTACTTCTGTTGGTGATTTTTGTGACCGTGCTTTATTTCCTGTCCCGATCACCAAATTAAAACCCGTTCGTCCTGTGTCCTGCCTGAGGCTTGCTTTTATTGCTCTCCGAGCCGCTCCAGCCACGCACACCCAGTGCACCCGTCCTGCCCCGCGTGACACAACCCACCTGTAGAGGAATACGTAAAACTTTACTAGCAAACAAAAGTCAGATTATCTCGTTTTCCAAGGATAAAAAATGGTACTGATCAATATGAAATAAATGATGACTGTTGGGTGGACTCTGCTGTCTTTACAGTAGGGAGTATCACAGAGATAAATGAAAAATATGGTTCTTCTGAATCAGAAATGACACAGCCACCAGTGACAATGGGTTTATTTGGCTTGTAAATTTACATTTTACATTGACATTTACTCAAGTAGCAGATGCTTTTTACAAAGTCATGTGCAAGCGAGGCAGATAATACAAGTGTTCAGATGTCAAGCACCCAACCAGATATAAGTGCAGCTAAGCTGTGCTTCCAATGAATGACTAAAAACAAGTGCAAGTTAGCACTAGAGCAAGAGCTATACATTGAAATATAGCAAGAACCTAACAAAAGAGCTATTCATACACACACACACACATATTGTATCTATTTAAATATATATATATATATATATATATATATATATATATATATATATATATATATATATATATATATATATATACAGTACTGTCATGCCCGGCTCGTCCGCTCCTCGTGTGTGCCACGCCCCCTGCCTTCCCACGTGTATTTCCTTGATTGTACCCTGCTATATCTGATTACTTTGATTAGTCTTGTCTGGTTTTAAGTCCTGGTCTTACCTGTTAGCATTGTCTGTCATTGATGTTTGTAAGCGTGAGCTGTTTCCCGGTCCCTGTTTCCCTAGTAAACTCCCGTTTTGCCCCGTATTCGCCTGTCTGCCTGCTCATTGCTCGCTTTACCCGCACGATCGCAGCGTATCTCCGGCGTGATCGTGACAGAATGACGGACCCAAACAAAGCACCTGCCGTGACAGAGGAGGAGTACTGCAGTTACGGCGAGCAGGTGTTCTTCTGGATTTCCCGGCCTGGCATCCGGGAGGATTCCCCGGCTTGGAACCTTGTCAGCCGGAACCGGGATATCTTAGAGGGGTTATCCCTGGAGGAAGACGCGCACCTAACCAAGGAGGTGCGCGACAAGTTCAGGAGGATAGCCGAGCTCCGGAAAGAGCGATATGTCGCTCCCAGTGAACCAGGGACTGTCCTCGCGCCGTCCGTCTTTGCGGGCTTAGCGCCGCCTCCCGCTACCACCGGTCGCCGGAGGAGGAAGAGGAGACCAGCGATCGCCCCGTCGATCGTCCTAGGGGCGTGCTCCATCGCCCTCGCTCCTCTTCCTGAGGAGGATCGGGAGAATATCCCGATTACCCCGGAAGTCTCCAGCGCTGTTAAGCTGCCTCCCAGGGCAGCTTCCCCATTCCGGAAGACACGCCGGGACGCTGAACAGCTTGAGCAGCCGCCTCCGCTGCTCGCTGCGGCCGCCTGGTCAGAGGGGCTTCCCCCGCTCCTACCACCTGCGCATCCCGCGCAGCCGTCGCCGCAGCCGCCGGGGCAGACTCCTCTGCCTGCGCTGCCTGCCGCTCTCAAGCGGGCACCCCCTCAGCCTGCGAATCCGGCTTCCGAGCAGGCGCTCCCTTTGCCTGCAGTCCCGGAACCCGCTCAGACGCCGCTGACGCCTGCTCGGCCACCGCTGCCGGCGGACCCCGCTCCCGTGCGGCCGCCGCTGCCTGCGCAGCCGCCTTCGCTGCCGGTGGACCCCGCTCCCGTGCGGCCGCCGCTGCCTGCGCAGCCGCCTTCGCTGCCTGCGCGGCCCCCTTCGCCTGCTGCAGCTCCCGGGCCGGCGCCCCCACTGCAGCCACCTGCAGCTCCCGGGCCGGCGCCCCCACTGCAGCCACCTGCAGCTCCCGGGCCGGCGCCCCCACTGCAGCCACCTGCAGCTCCCGGGCAGGCGCCCCCCCAGACTTCCGCTCCAAGTCCTGACCGCGCTCCAAGTCCTGACCGCGCTCCAAGTCCTGACCGCGCTCCAAGTCCTGACCGCGCTCCAAGTCCTGACCGCGCCCCAGCAGCTCCCAGGCCGGCGCCCCCACAGCCGGCTAACCCTGTTCCGGTCCCTGACCGTGCCCCAATTCCTGTCACCCTAGTCCCTGAGGTGGTCCCAGAGGACTCCATCTTGGCTCCTCCCTCTTCGGAGGTGGAGGAGCTTGAATGGGACCCCTCGGGGACCGCACTTGTAACTCCTTGTCCCTCGCGACGTCGACCCCGACCTAGGGTCGGCCTGTCTGTGTCCCGCAAGGGGAGGGGACACAGACGCAGGGCTGGGGTCCCGCCCGCCCTGCCCCCTGGCTCGCCCTGCCTCGCCAGCGCTGGGGCTCGGTTGGCGCCTGCGGGTCCTGGCCCTCCGGGTCGGCTGTCGCCTGCGGGTCCCCCTCCGGTGCCTCGTCGCCCCGCCTCGCTCCCCTCTCCAGAGCCTGGTCGGTCGCCTGCGGGCTCCCCGACGGCGGCTCCTCGGTTGCCTGCGGGGCCCCTACCTCCGGCCCTCCACCGGACGTCGCCGCCTGCTGCGGCTCCCCCCTCCTCCGGGCCTTCGCCGTGGGCCCCTCCTGCTCCCTCCCTGGCCCCTCCGCGGGTCCCTCGCCCTGTCTCCTCAGCCCCTTCTCGGTCCCCTCCGGCTCCGGCCTCCCGGCCGCCTGTGGCCCCTCCGGCTGCCTCCCGTTGCCCGCTGGGGCTCCCTCGGGCTCCCCTTTCTTCCCCCTCCTTCTCTCCCTTCTTTCCTGTCTCTGTCCCGCCTGTCTTTTCTCCTCCTTCCGCCTTTGTCCCGCCTCTCTCTGCTCCCTCTGGCTCTGTTCCTCCTGTCTTTGCTACCCGTCCTCCTCTGTGCCCTCCGTTCACTCCTGGCCCTTGTGTCCCGCCTGTTCCTTCTGTGTCCCCTCTCTTTCTCTGTAGGTCCGTGTTCCCCGTCCTCTGTCAGGTTTTGTCCCTGGTCCTGTCTTTGTACCTGTTCTGTCTCTCTGTTTAGTTCCCGGTCTTTTGTTCTTGGTTTTGGGTTTTGTTTTTCAGGTCTTGGTCCCCTCGTCCCGTTCGTCGCCTCCTCCTGGGCGCGCCCGGTGAAGCGCGCCTTTGGGGGGGGGCTCTGTCATGCCCGGCTCGTCCGCTCCTCATGTGTGCCACGCCCCCTGCCTTCCCACGTGTATTTCCTTGATTGTACCCTGCTGTATCTGATTACTTTGATTAGTCTTGTCTGGTTTTAAGTCCTGGTCTTACCTGTTAGCATTGTCTGTCATTGATGTTTGTAAGCGTGAGCTGTTTCCCTAGTAAACTCCCGTTTTGCCCCGTATTCGCCTGTCTTCCTGCTCATTGCTCGCTTTACCCGCACGATCGCAGCGTATCTCCGGCGTGATCGTGACACAGTACTGTGCAAAAGTCTTAGGCAGTCCAAAGAAATGTTTAAAGCTGTTTATCTGTTTAGCAAGTGTACTTTGGCTTAGAACAAAAAACACAATTTAACATTAGAACATGTGCAAATTAAGAGTAACACAATAAAAACTAGTAATAATTTCTTCTGATTTCTAAAAAGTTACTGATATCTAGTTGGATGGCTAGATGAACACCACTTCAGTTCCCAAACTTCTCCTCAGGGGCACCTCAGCCATTCTATGATTTTGTTAAATTTCACCAGCAGCTCAATTAAATAATTAAATATGTTGGTTTATAAAGTCAGTGACAGATTGACTAGCTGTATGAGGTGTGCTAGTCAAAAAATACATGGCTGCACTGGGCGGTCGCTGCAAATACTCGGATGATTTTAGCAGAGGTTCTGAAATGGCTAAGCTGACACACTTTGATAGGAATAATATCATAGTTTTACACCAACATGAGGATAATCTAAACACCATTTCTTTTGCCTGCCTAAGATATATATATATATATGCACATTCTGACAAATAAGTACTGATCTTCCTGATGCTATGCAAAAGTGAATCTACAAGTGCCTGTCTGGCCCTGTCCCATGTGTCTTCTCTTCGTTTGGCCAGTAGTTCTCACTCGTCATCCTCTTGGTGCTACCCTAGTGTGTCTCCCTGCTTCCCAGATTCCCCTTTTAGTTGTGGGTTTGAGGCTAGCTTTTTGTTGTTGTTTAAAGTTTGTTATTTTTGTGTTCTCTTGGTTTAACATGTGTTTATGCATCTCAGTTATAGTTCCTTTTTTTGCTCCCTGTTTATTCAGTTTTAGTTTCCCTTGGCATTTGGACCTTATCAGTATCTGATTGCCTCACCTGTTCCTTGTTGCCCCGAGTCCTTAGTAATTGGTTATGGTTCTTACCTGTCTCTCGTCTAATTTTGTGATAAGCTAGTATAATCTATTTTTACATTTTAACATTTAATATAAAGATCTATTTTTTAATGTATTTAATTATTCTATTTGTATATATGTTTAAATGCTTAATTTGCACTGAAGGGGTTGCATCCAATTTAATTCTACTTGGTCTAATGACAATAAAGATTCTATCTATCTATCTATCTATCTATCTATCTATCTATCTATATATCTATCTAGTATTAGTTTTCTTTGTAGTTAGTTTAGTTAGTTCTTGTTTTACCTGTCTTGTTTTGACTCTTTGTGGTCCCTTTATTTTCTAGTTTTCCCTTTGTATTCAGTTTTGTGTAATAAAACTTTGTTTGTTAGAGAGCTGCTACGTGGATTTCCTCTGCTTTGTCAAGCCCCACTGTAACAACATGATACTGAGAGAACTGTCAGTGTCGTCAGAAAAGGATCTATCGTTACGCCTGTGGTGCTGGCACACATGGATGGAGATGAGCAGAGACTGTGATGGCTTTTGGAGGGAGTTGGAGTTGTGTATCATCCATGGTGCTGATCAGATAGTTGGTATCATATTTGTCTGCTACTTCCTGAAAAGGCCATTTTCCTACCCAAATACTCCCACATAAAAACTTATTTTTATAGAGCCTGCTAGACAAAATCAGTCATGAACAATTGCAAGCAGTGTAATGTTATGCTGAGGCATGCTGAAATGACGATCCAGGATGTGGCCCACAAGAGGGACTTTACTGAAAACTCCAAACAAGAAACAGAAGAACAAAAGGATAATGAGGGGTGAAAACAGAGTGGGAAGTGACTAAAGTGGGGAGCTGCTCAGGAACAAGCACATAGAAACAAGATGCTAAGCACACCGAAAAAACAGCAGGGAATTGTCACCTCGTGGGCAGCATTTCACCGAGATATCACTCACTATAGTTGGAGCACACACTGAGACAACTCACAAGACACTCAGAGAGTGCCGTATTCTCATTCTCTTAGTCTCATAACACACTCATTGAAAAGAGTGACATCGAACATCATCAGGAGAAGTCGATTCTGCACTGAAACAACTACACCCTGAGTATGGCAGCCATCAGAGTTACCAGAACAATAATAGGTGTATCTACCTACAGCGGTCTGGCCACTCCCTGGTCTACATACCTCAGAGAGTGCCGCCACTGAAATGCAGAATTTATGAAGCTCTCCTGACAGCAGGGCCAGATGGTCGTCAAGCTGGACACTTCACATTAGGAACAGAGTGCTGCCGTGCAACGGCTGTTCTGATTGATGAAACCCTTTATTTGCTGTTGCAATACACCTTGTCACTAGTCACAAGTACCAGCGAAAAAACTGGCCACCAACCCGACCATACGTATACACAAACATCACATTATAGGGGGGAGACAGGTCAGGAAGACAGGGGCAAACAGAGAGAAAAAAAAGAAACAGAATAACATGAGGAGAGGGGAGGAGAATAAAAAAACAGCCCCCAGACTGTACTCCAGTAGGGAGGACATTGTAGGAACCGAAAAAAAAACACCTCAGCAACAAAAGCACATGGTCACTACACCTTACAACATAAAAAGGCACGACTAGCAACAGGTGAGGGAAAAGGGGTGGTGGAGGTAGTCCAGCAGAGACAGACAGCCATCCGGTCCTGCAGCCATGGAGGCGTTGGTCAACAGACCCGCCTGTTCACGCTGGGGGTATGAAGCGGCGAAGGCTTGGGATGGGGGGGAGGGTGTGATGAGTCCTTGGGATTGGGGGAGAGGAATGCAAGAGAGTCTCACTGCCTTGTTCTTCCGGGGGAGTTGTTAGTTCAGCAGCGGCCTTGGCCGAGGCCAATGCTGATTAGGGGGGAGCCAAAACCAGATACTGTAGGATAGGGTTGTTTGGGTCTCCGGGCGAGAAGCTGTAATTTCACAGTTCTTCAAAAGTCCGCGCTGGTCTCCGCCATCCAATAACCTTTGCAAAGCCATGAGCTTCTCTGTGATGTTATCCAATTTGCGATCAATAGTCACAGTCTGAGTGCTAACAGCTCTGCCCACTCCATCAATCATTTCGGCCAGCCTAGTGGGGTTTTGAGTGGCTGTCACCATTTTATTCAATCTTCGATAAACCAGGGCAATGCCTAATCCAATCAGCATAAGACCTGTAATTATGGTTCCGAATAGGTAGATGTCTTCGATGTCCTCCACGGAAAGAGTTGCCAGACAAATGACCCTCCACTTTTCCCATCCGTCCATCATTTAGTCAGCTGCGTACGTTCCTGCAGGACAGTCAAGTTCCCCCGAACCTAGGCTTCTCGTCAAGAAGATGGTGTCAATTGCGTTTAGAGACCAGTTGATCAAATCCATGATTTTACAGATCCTCTACAGGTCTGACCCCAACGGCTCTCTGCCGGTTTCAAAGCTCCCCAGGGCTTTCCCCCATCCCCATCATGATGCGTATCGCCTTCCTGTGGAGAGCAGTGGAGAGTCTGTGTGTTGAGCAAAGTTTATACGTTGGCTAGAGAGCCAGTCCTGCCAAAAGCCACCCAAATTTTCCCTTGCAGAGTTGGATACAGTTAAACATCATTCCCAAGATGGTATAATAATAATAATAATAATAATGATAATAATACTGTGATGGACTGGCCCCCCATCCAGGGTTGTTCCCTGCCTCGTGCCCGTTGCTTCCGGGATAGGCTCCAGACCCCCCGTGACCCAGTAGGACAAGCGGTTTGGAAAATGGATGGATGGATGGATAATAATAATAATAATAATAATAATAATCATGAAAGAGGGGTATGGTGGCTCAGTGGGTAGTGCCAGTGATAGGTGGGTTTGACTCCCATGCCAGCTGTTTGGGGCTGTGTGGGGCAGTTCAATTTATTCTTGTATAATGCTTTTCTTATACAGTGCCTTTCACCCCAAGGCACATTACATGGCTGTGTTGTGATACATTCCTGCATCATCAAGTCAAGTCAAGTCAAGTAGGTTTTATTGTCATTTCAACCATACACACAGTATATAGAGAAATGAGATAACGTTCCTCCAGGACCATGGTGCCACACAGAGCAGGAAAAAACAGAGCAACATCATAAGTGCAGACAGGACAGCATAACAGCGCAAATTGACAAGACAAGACAACATACAGTGCAAATTAATGGTGGTAACAGTCTGGATACAGTATTTAAGTTACTGTATGGTAGCAGCGAAGGTTATATGTGCAAAAATGCTGTGAAAAAATGCTGTGGTATAGAAGAGTAAGGAGTTGAGAGGCAATAAATAACAATAAATAGTATATACAGATGTACAGATGTTTGTGTGTGTGTGTGGGGGGGGGATTGTGTTCAGTTCCGGTTAAGGAGTCTGATGGCCTGAGGGAAGAAGCTGTTCCCCATTCTGGCAGTGGAGGCCCGTATGCTACGGAACCTTTTGCCAGACGGGAGGAGGGAGAAGAGTGTGTGTGAGGGGTGTGTGGGGTCATACACAATGCTGATGGCTTTGCGGATGCTGCGTGTGGTGTAGATGTCTGTAATAGAGGGGAGAGAGACCCCAATGATCTTCTCGGCTGTCCTCACAATCCTCTGTAGGGTCTTGCAGTCCGAGACGCTGCAATTCCCGTACCAGGCTGTGATGCAGCCACAGAGAATGCTCTCTATGGTCCCTCTATAAAACATGGTGAGGATTGGGGGTGGAAGGTGCGCTGTCCTCAGTCTCCGCAGGAAGTTGAGACGCTGCTGGGCCTTCTTGGCAATGGAGCTGGTGTTGAGGGTCCAGTGAGGTTCTCTGTGATGTCATCACAGAAAAGCATTCATACAGATTTCCTACCCAAAACAAAACATTTCTATGTGAATGTTTTCCCTCTAGCTTCCATCTGTGGTGAGGTGAAGTGCGGTTTCTAAACTGCCCTGTGATGGACTGATAACCCATCCTGGGTATTACCTTTCATTGTTCCATACGCTGCCTGGTTTAGGGTCCGTCCCCCAATGACCCTGACAGGTAGATTAGTAATTAGTTGAGAATTAGTCTTGTATCCTAGGCACAAAGGAAATACCATATGAAATGACTGAAATTTACTTTGAACAATTCCTGCAGGGTAGAGACCACATAAGGACAGAAATTTGAAAGTTTCCCTCTAGTGCTGTGCGGTAGGTAATGAAGTTAAGGACTCTCTAGCTCGCCTAAGCAAACGTATCAATTACAAAGATAGCTCCACTAACAAGGTCCTAGGCCAGATGGGGTTGAGTGAGAATATCTGAAACATGTAACACAGGCCTTTTACTTTGCCTTACCATACTGAAATGCCAGCCAGATTAAAGTTTTATTCTCATTAAACAGAATCGGGCAAATTTTTTATGGCTCTTGTTAAAATAATACCCAAGATACAGTATGGCCCAAAATGTCCACCTGTGATTATTATTATTATTATTATTATTATTATTATTATTATTATTATTATTATTATTATTATTATTATTATGTGGAAGAACTTGACTGGCCTGCACATAGCCCTGACCTCAACTCTATCAAATATGAACTACAATGGAAATTGTGAGGCAGGCCATCAAGTCCAAGTACTCTCCCAAGTACTCTTCTGAATGAAAGGGTAAAAATTGCCTATGGATTTAGAATGGGATGTCATAAAAGTTCCTGTTGGTATAATGGCTAGGTGTCCCAATAGTTTTGTCCATATACTGTAGTATAGTATTTTTGAGCTGACTCCTTCTGGGCTTGACAGGGGGTGTGTGTAACACCTAGACCAGGTGTTAATGGCTCATGCATACACATGAGAGGCCCTAAGTGAAAGAAGACCAGAAATAGTGACATGAGTCAGGGTTTTCCTATTTATTTATCCAACTTAATGCTGCAGCTACATCATTTAGTCATCTTCACATACCCAAGACTTTGATCAGATATCTGGGATGAAACAGACTGGCACCATGGTTTACAATGTATTTTCACAACGTTTCAGCAAGTGTTCGAAACTGCATTTTTGCGATGTATATATTTTGACTTCCTATTACAAACATTAATCTGACATGATTCAACCCACATTAAAATGAAGAGGAGTTTAATGACAAAAACACACATATAAGAAATGATTTATTTACCATGGTGTAAGTTTATGAAATTTAAACAAATGTGTGATCATACCCCAGTCAGTCAAAATGTGTCCTCTAGCCCTAGTCCCCAGAGGGTTAATTAAGGCTGATTTATACTTCTGCGTAGAATCTATGCCACCGTAAAAAACTCACGTACCAGTTTTTATGGCAGTAAAACCAAGACCTTGAAGTACCATACTTTTGGTACCTTCTTGAAGTACCAAAAGTACAGTAGCTGGTGTGCTGGGAAAGCACCCTTTAGCTGAGCAGTGAATTGGACAGCTTTACAGTGTACTTGTACTTTTTTGATGCAAACTATTTCTTGTGGGCTATCATGTTTTCCAAAAGCAGACCACACCACCGTATGGTGCTGGAGTGCACCAACAACGCAACTTCTGCTATGCTCTGTGCTTCTTCTATATACCAGTTCTTGTTACTTCCGAGTCAAAGCCGGGTGGGAAACTGTGGAGCATGCGCAGACAGGAGTAAATGTAAATCAACTTCCAATAGCATTATCTGGGGGTCTTAGTCCGACTAAGAGAGATTTGGTTTAGTACAATTTCAGTTGGGGTAACATGTAATAACTATGTGCACAAGCTGAGTTACAGTAACCACTGACTGAGCCTCTGTGGCGCGCACAACCTGAGTTATGGGTATCATCGGCTCAGCCTAAGGCGCTCGCAAATTCAGATATGGTGAATGCCGGCTGAGCCTCTGAGGAGTTATATGAATTGCCGGATCTGAATGGCAGTCTAAGCTGACATTGTGATAGTTATAGCGATTCCTCAACTTCTGAACTGTGCCCTACATAGCAGAGGGAATGTTTATATTTATACATTTTTCACTGCAGTTCTTCATAACGAGAATAGAAAAGACTATTAGCTATATAAATTACAGTCAGCAATGTCTGGCTTTTTAATTCTTGCAGTGCAGATTTTATAAATCGCTTTTTACACTCAAGAGCTTCGTCTAAGTGCAATAAACATTAGTAACTAAAGGGAGTTTACTCAAATGAGTTACCCACCCAAAATCTGTCTCATTAGAAATAATTTATTAAAAGCTATTCTATTTACAATTAAGAAATTACTGAGCATGTATACATGATTAAATCAATTAAATCATTAATTTAATCATGTTTATCATGAATTCTTTGCCTTGGGAGTCTAGTTTTTAACTCTTTTACACCAATCCGAGTTTGATATCTGTGAAGCAATTTCCTTCAAAGTAATAGCTTGAAAAAGCCAAATTGAATTTCCAAATGTTACAGCGTGCAATTTCAGTCATCTTGCATAATGTCAAGTCATCCATCCATCTAACACATTTATAGCAACTGGAACACCAAAGATTTATCAAATGAATAGAGGAGCTTTTGAGTCAGATAAAAATGCAATAAGTACCATAATTATTATTTGTAAATGTCAAATTGAAAGAAATTCAGAGAAAGGTAATAAAAAGAAAGTTTCACATAAAGATGCATGTATTGAGAATTCATCTGTCTCCTATAGTTTTGGGAAGTCATCAAAGGAACTTTTCACCTGGAATGATTAAAGTGTGTAAGGAACACAGTTATTCATAAAGAAGATATCCACCACACCAGACAATCACAAGTTATTCTCCATTTTCAGTGTGTTCCTTAACCCTCCTCCTCCCCCTCCACCAAGCACCCTGACTGTTGCTAATTTTGCCACTTTCTTCCATGAGAAGGTGGCAGGCATCAGAAGCCAGTTCTCTGTACCCACCACCTGCATAAATCCCTCCATGCATGGTCCTTCTATATTCTAATTTGTGCCCCCCACTAGCCTGGATGTTTCTAACCTGCTTTCCAATTGACCTATCACCACTGCCCTGTATCCTATTCCCTTTCATCTCCTCCTGGCCATCTCTCCTACACTAACCCCTGCACTAAGCCACCTGATTAACTCATGCCTTATAACTGGCACATTCCATGCTGATATTATGCAGGCTTGTATAATAATGCTGCTACTTGATCTTTCACAGATTGCAAGTTATCGGCCTGTCTCCCTCCTCTCATTCTTGTTCAACACCAAGTAAAATCTTTGAATTTCTCATGAAGAACAACTCCCTGAACCCTCTTGGTTTGGCATCCTGGACACTTGACTGCGACTGTCCACCACTAGTCTGAGCCACAAAAGCTGCATCTCAGTTATCTGTCCTGATCCTGCTAGACCTCTCTGCAGCCTTTGATACAGTTAATTACCAAACCCGACTTGCCACCCTTTCTCAGTGTCTGCTTTGCACTGGGTGCCTCATGTCTATCAAACAGATCATTCCAAGTGGCTTTGGGTACACAAGTGTCCAAATTATGTCAGATAACAACCGGTGTTACCCTAGGCTCTGTCCTTGGTACTCTGCTCTTCTCTCTTTACATTATGTCTGTAGGCCAGATCATCCAGTCTCATGGCTTCTTCTAATAGTATTATGCTGTGGTAGAAAAATTTAGAATATAACACTTGGAATAAAAGTCGGACCTCTCAGTTTGATGAGGTAAAGGAAATCTCTTTTATTTCAGCAACTCAGCAAAGCGCTCTCATCACACTCTGGCATTCGGTACCAAGATCTTCCGGAGCTCTCCGAGCAACCAGTTGATATACCATAACTCCCACTTCACAGTAAGGGTGTCTAAATCCTGATTGGTCACAACACACCAATGAACCAAGCTTAAACGTATAACAAACACAATTCTCGAATTCTATTGGTTCACCTTGGTGGCAAGGTAAAGTCCACCCATTCTGCTCAGTCTACCAGAACATGTCTCGACTGCTAGGCTCCTACTGGAGATATGAATATAGATATTGATTACATGACATTGAATCACTGTAAATACTCAGTTGTCCTTTGATTAATGATTAACGTATTGACGTATTGTCATTGAATCACTGCCAATACATGGTTAACATATGATTAGTATGATTAACAATTACTTATACATTTGCACTACCGCATAGCTTGCTATATATTGTTCGCCACAACTATTCTATAAAGCTATAACTCGCTGTGCACCAGTTGGGGCAGCTTCGAATCTCTCCCTGCAAGTGGTTTCTCCCCCCCCCCCCCTTTGTTCCGCTGTCTGCCTCTCCAAGGCCCGAGCTTTCCTCAGGGTCTGCGGAACTTACTGCAGGCAGCTATCTCGAAGCGAGGTCACACAGTATTCAAAACAATCTCTTCTTGCCTAAGGCCTAAAGAAACACACAGACCCAATATGCCAACCTCCCGGGCCTACCGATGTCCAATTTTAATTCCACAATGCCAGTGGCATCTACATCTATTTCACCTTCTCTCCTGGACGGTCTCTGCTCGGAGGGACCATCATCTCCAGCCTAATCGCTCCAAGACTGAGCTTCTCATCTTCTCCAGTAACCCCACCATCCATAAGAGCATCACTGTTTCACTTGGATCATCATATTTACCCTGTATAATATCAAGATCAGGCCCTTTATATCTGAATATGCAGTTTAGCATCTAGTCCAGGCACTTGTTAATTCACAACTTACAACTTACAACTCTCTACTAGCAGGTCTTCCAGCTTCTGCTGTCAGACCACAGCAAATGATTCAATACACAGCAGCACATCTGAAATTCATTCAGTTTAAATGTTCTCATGCTGACCTACAGGTCTATCGATGGATCCATTGCTGACACTTGTTCATGTACTGAATAAATCAGCTCTGTCTTCTTCAGATTACTTTAAAAAGTGTATTGTGTCATATGAAGAGCACTGGTACTATTTCAGGATGTTACATGGTAGGTGCTCTGCATTCCTGTACAGTACTCCTCCTGTACCTCACTTTCTGTAAAGTTCATACTTTAGTAAGGGAAAATGTGCTGTAAGGGAAAATGTTACTTTTGGGGAGAACTGACTGAAACTTTCAATTTGCTTGACAACATAATTAACCTTGGAATGTCATTCTCCAGCATGGTAAAAACCCAATGGCTTAACCTGATGTGCTCAAAGAGTCCACTGATCAGCATAGAAGCCCAAAGCCATGCCTTGGCTGCATTTTTGAGGCTGGGGCATCAGAACTGAGCTTCTGAGGAGGACAGTTATATGCAGTGGAGATGTGTGTTTAGGTTTCATTGTATTTGTTCAGTGTTTCTTAAACTAAATTAACCATATTTACTCTTTCAGGCTTCCAGATCCGTGTATCATTATTTCAGTAGGTAGATAGTATTTCGATCATAAATGAAGAATCACTCTGTGATTCAGGACGGTGACCAGGATTAGCTCATTCACTTAAAACGTTTGTGCAAAAACAATTAACTGTTCAGCAATGACAGACGTCTATTGTAATAGCCTGTTACAACTTCATAAAATAATAGATTGACTATAATTGCTGTACTCTTTAATGCCTCTTTAATTGAAATTACTTTTATATTTGCAGAATTAATTAAATTCATGCTTAATATTTTTGTAGCCTACCAACATCAATCTGTTTTATATTCACAAGTGACTAAATATTCGTTTTGTTAGCTTAACAGGAAAAACTTTGAAATCTAGCTGTATAAGTATTATCTTCCATGCTTCCCCCCAAATATATTTTTATTTACATTTCATGATGAATAAAATTTCATCTGTTTCCTATACCTGTTTGTCCTTATTTCTTAAAAGCCCTTATTATTTTTTTTTAAAAAAAAACCCAGTTGAAGTCTTTTATTGTATGACTCCTTAAAATTTTCTTTCACTAGCCTCTGTTAGCACGTGCCTACAGCTAACCCATTTTTTACATATTTCAGTAATTTTTCAATGCTTTTTTCTAAAATGTGTGCATTATTTAAAACTGACCACAACTGGGACTGAGGTAGAATATATTCATATCAAGAGTATTTCAAATTGTGACACAGTATACAACATTTATTCATTAACACTTTAATATGTAAAATAAATAAGCAAACAGATTCAAGCAATTACCGTGTTTGCAAAATATTGGGATAGTTGTTATTGACATAAAAAGCCCAACACAGAACTCTTTATCTTAATATATTGCCATAAAATTTTTGAATGTTGTAAGATTCTACATATATGCCTCATACCTCCAGCACTGGGGATTTGAATTCCATTGTTTCTCCATGTATGTTTTCTTGCTTCTCAGAAAAAGTTTCATGTCATACTCGATTTAGTTTGCAGTCACTGTTAGATAAAGGGAGCTAAGAAGTCCAGACCTTTGAATGGACAAATCAGCTCCAGCATCTTCTTTTTCCATCAAAAAATACGACTGCAGTGTGGAACATAAGCTCCCTTCAGTCCTGCAGTCTTTTAAGATCAATTGAAGTGCTCTTAATGACAATCATAGTTTTGAGTAGCCATCCTGTAGTTGATTTTTCATGAAAATACAAGTTTTTAAGCAAGATGAGGTGGACGGAAGAAAAGTTGGAGATGGGCCTGGTTAAACTGCTACATTTCCTTAGAAACTGATTACCAGCACCAGACAGACAAGCATTTTCTGTAATAAAAGCCAGCTGACCCTATCGGACCGGTAACTTAATCAGGGGCTGATGGAGGAAAGCAAGGTACCCTGTCAAAGAGGTGTGAGGTGCCCAGAGGGCTATGAAATCAGAACTTGAATCTGCAGGTCATTTGTGTCTAAGATTCTACAGAATTTCTAAGTATTTCTTTCCTAAAGTGTCCCCAATATTTTAACATATTTTAGCTTCAAGGCTTAAAGCAGATACACTTCCTTTATCTTTGAATTGAACATTATACCCACAAAATTAGTATAAGTATAAAAATAGTAGCTTTTAGTAGCAAAATAAGTAGCTGCTATGCAATTGACAGTTTATTATAAATTTCACATGTGGTGAAATGCATTTTGGCTAATGGCTTGCATTAGAATATTTCTATCTGGCTCACTGTTTAAGGAGGTGAAAGATAAAGGCTAATTCTTTAAGGTGAAAAAAATCCATGACAGTAGATTATAAAACAAACCATGATTTACTTTAAGCTTATTTGCCTCGACATTTTCAAAATTATTCCCTTTTGTAATCAAAAATAGTATAGCATCATCTGCTTCAATTGGTTTGATTCAGACATCATGCATACGTTATGACTACAGTGTTTAATATCAGAATTGTTTTATTAAAATAGAATATACACAAATTGCTATCAGAAACCAGTAATCTGAACAGAAACTGTAGATGGAAATGGAACAAATGCTGTTTTAGTCAATAACAGTATCTTAAAAAAAACGTGGCAGCTGTTTTTTGATAGTTTTTCTTATAAAATTTCTTTTATAAGAATATAAAAGACTTAGACTTCAGCAGAGGAAATGCAATGTCTTAATATGCTGATGATTATCGTCAAAAAGTAAATTACTTTCACTTGATGGAGGTTCATTGTTAAATTTCAGCATTTTAATGATCACAGCATGACACAGCACTTGTCAAGCTATGAGGTCTGTGTAGAACAACAGCATTATTCTTTATTAAATATTAATATTATTAAAACATCTTTTACATGGTGGTGCAGTGGTTAGCACTGTCGCCTCACACCTCTGGGACCCGGGTTCGAGTCTCCGCCTGGGTCACATGTGTGCGGAGTTTGCATGTTCTCCCCATGTCGTCGTGGGGTTTCCTCCGGGTACTCCGGTTTCCCCCCACAGTCCAAAAACATGCTGAGGCTAATTGGAGTTGCTGAATTGCCCGTAGGTGTGCATGTGTGAGTGAATGGTGTGTGAGTGTGCCCTGCGATGGGCTGGCCCCCCATCCTGGGTTGTTCCCTGCCTCGTGCCCATTGATTCCGGGATAGGCTCCGGACCCCCCGCGACCCAATAGGATAAGCGGTTTGGAAAATGGATGGATGGATGGAAAACATCTTTTAAAGTACATGGAGCTACTTGATGTCCAAGACAGAGAATTACTCTTGTTGGAATTATGACATAAACAGAGAACAAGAATAACACAAAAAGTACCAGTTGTTTTGGTAGGACAGCCTCCTAAGGTGGTTAAAAAGAACTGTAACACTTTACGTAAGGTCATGTTTTAGTGTTTTATAAACACAAATAACAAATAATAATGCATTCATACAGCATTATAAACATGATTCATGACAGATACATAAATATACAATGGCATAACGTATTATAGCCATGTACTGTATATTATCCATTATGAATGCTTTTCATCTATAATACACCATATATACCTTCATAATGTATTATAATGGTCTGTATAAGTCTTAAGGATGCTTTTATACTGCTTTATATACTGTAGGTATCGACAGTGCATTATAAATGAGAGCTTCATGAGGCAGTCAAAATGCATAATAATCACAGCTATAATATGCTATGGCTTTTTCAAAAGATTTATAGCCATGTTTATAATGCTTTATATCGGGAGCAACATCTCCAGCACCATCACGCTGAACATGGGAGCCCCCCAGGGTTGTGTGCTCAGCCCTCTACTTTTCACGCTGCTGACCCATGACTGTGCAGCAATGCACAACTCAAACCACATAATTAAGTTTGCTGATGACACAACTGTGGTGGGTCTGATCAGTGGGAAAGATGAGGTAGCCTACAGAGAGGAGGTGCGACGGCTGACGGACTGGTGCAGAGCCAACAATCTCTCCTTGAACGTGGACAAAACAAAGGAGGTGGTTGTCGACTTCAGGAGGGCACAGAGAGATCACTCCCCGCTGAGCATCGGCGGCTCCTCAGTGGAGATCGTCCAAACCACCAAGTTCCTCGGTGTCCACATCACGGAGAACCTCACGTGGACCCTCAACACCAGCTCCACAGCCAAGAAGGCCCAGCAGCGTCTCTACTTCCTGCGGAGACTGAGGAGAGCGCACCTTCCACCCCCAATCCTCACCATGTTTTATAGAGGGACCATAGAGAGCATTCTCTGTGGCTGCATCACAGCCTGGTACGGGAATTGCAGCGTCTCGGACCGCAAGACCCTACAGAGGATTGTGAGGACGGCCGAGAAGATCATTGGGGTCTCTCTCCCCTCTATTACGGACATCTACACCACACGCAGCATCCGCAAAGCCACCAGCATTGTGTATGACCCCTCACACCCCTCACACACACTCTTCTCCCTCCTCCCGTCTGGCAAAAGGTTCCATAGCATATGGGCCCCCACTGCCAGAATGGGGAACAGCTTCTTCCCTCAGGCCATCAGACTCCTCAACCGGAATTGAACACAATCCCCCCCCCCCCCCCCCACACACACACACATACACATCTGTACATCTGTATATAATATTTATTGTTATTTATTATACCACGGCATTTTTGTACAGCACTTTTGCACAAACAACCTTCGCTGCTACCATACAGTAACAAATACTGTATCCAGAATGTTACCACTGTTAATTGGCACTGTATGTTGTCTTGTCTGTCTTGTCAATCTGTACTGTTATGCTGACCTGTCTGATGTTGCTCGGTCTTTGTCCTACTCTGTGTTGCACCATGGTCCTGGAGGAACGTTATCTCATTTCTCTATATACTGTGTGTATGGTTGAAATGACAATAAAACCTACTTGACTTGACTTGACTTGAATGCATTATAATGCATTATGAATGTGCTTATAAATTACTGAAGTCATGGCTTCAAGTGTTACCAAAAGAACAAACATATAATCAAACAAGCAAACAAACAAATAAAAGAAACTCATGTCTATGTGTCAACGAAAGGGAAAAAATTTACTCACGAGGGAGAGGCACATAAAACCAATTAAGCATGAACAATTCTCATCTGCTGATTATGTTTGATTCTTGTAGATTTTATAAATGTCACATTATCACACCCTGTAGCAATGAGTTTATCTGGTGACTCATGTCTGGTTTACAACACCACCATTATAAAGCAGATCATCCATCCATCCATCCATCCATTTTCCAAACCGCTCATCCTTACTGGGTCGTCCGGAGCCTTAAAGCAGATCATAAGATAGAATTTTATAGAAACAAAGAATAAATGCTCCTCTGTGGGGATCCCGAGGCGTTCCCAGGCCAGCCGACGAGACATAGTCTCTCCAGCGTGTCCTGGGTCTTCCCCAGGGTCTCCTCCCAGTGGGACATGCCTGGAACACCTCCCCAGGGAGGCGTCCAGGAGGCATCCTAATCAGATGCCCAAGCCACCTCATCTGGCCCCTCTCAATGCGGAGGAGCAGCGGCTCTACTCTGAGTTCCTCCCGAATGACTGAGCCTATCTCTAAGGGAGAGCCCAGCCACCCTGCGGAGGAAACTCATTTCGGCCGCTTGCACCCATGATCTTGTTCTTTCGGTCACTACCCATAGCTCATGACCATAGGTGAGGGTAGGAACGTAGATCGACTGGTAAATCGAGAGCTTCGCCGTTTGGCTCAGTTGTCTCTTCACCATGACAGACCGATGCAGTGCCCATATCACTGCTGACGCCGCACTGATCCGCCTGTCGATTTCCCACTCCATCGTTCCCCCACTCGTGAACAAGACCCCGAGATACTAACTCCTTCATTTGGTGGAGGACCCCATCCCCAACCCGAAGAGATCATTCTAGCCTTTTCCAGCTGAGAACCATGGTCTTGAATTTGGAGGTGCTGATCCTCATCCCAGCCGCTTCACACTCGGCTGCGAACTGTCCCAGTGAGAGTCAAAGGTCACGGTCCGATGAGGCCAACAGAACCACATCATCCGCAAAAAGCAGAGACCTAATCCTGAGGTCACCAAACCGGACACCCTCAACGCCCTGGCTGCGCCTAGAAATTCTGTCCATAAAAACTATGAACAGAATCGGTGACAAAGGGCAGCCCTGACGGAGTCCAACCCTCACCGGAAACGAGTCCGACTTATTGCCGCCCATGCGGACCAGGCTCTGGCACCGGTCATACAGGGACCGAACCGCCCTTAAAAGGAAGCCTTGCACCCCATACTCCCGGAGCACCCCCAACAGGACTCCCCGAGCGACACAGTCAAATGCCTTCTCCAGGTCCACAAAACGCATGTAGACTGGTCGGGCAAACTCCCATGAACCCTCCAAAACCCTGCTGAGAGTATAGAACTGGTCCACTGTTCCACGGCCAGGGCAAAAACCACACTGCTCCTCCTGAATCCGAGGTTTGACAATCCGGCGGACCCTCCACTCCAGGACCCCCGAATAAACCTTACCAGGGAGGCTGAGGAGTGTGATCCTCCTATAGTTGGAGCACACCCTCCGGTCCCCATTCTTAAAGAGGGGGACCACCACCCCGGTCTGCCAGTCCAGAGGCACTGCCCCCGATGTCCACGTAATGCCGCAGATGCGTGTCAATCAGGACAGCCCTGCAACATCCAGAGCCTTGAGGAACTCCGGACGCATCTCATCCACCCCCGGGGCCCGGCCACCGAGGAGCTTTTTAACCACCTCAGCGACCGCCGCCCCAGAGATAGGCAAGTCCACCCCTAAGTCTCCACACTCTGCTTCCATATCGGAAGGTGTGTCGGTGGGATTGAGGAGGTCTTGGAAGTATTCCCCCCACCGACCCAGAACCGAGTTGAGGTCAGCAGCGCACCATCCTCACCATAAACAGTGCTGATGTTGCATCGCTTTCCTGCCCTGAGCCGCCTGATGGTGGACAAGAATCTCCTCGTAGCTGTCCGGAAGTCGTTTTCCATGGCCTTGCCAAACTCCTCCCACACCCGAGTTTTTGCCTCAGCAACCGCCAAAGCCACATCCCGCTTGGCCTGCCAGTAGCTGTCAGCTGCTTCTGGAGTCCCACAGGCCAAAAAGGCTCGATAGGACTCCTTCTTCAGCTTGACGGCATCCCTCACCACCGGTGTCCACCAGCGGGTTTGGGGATTGCCGCTGCGACTGACACTGACCACCTTACGGCCGCAGCTCCTGTCAGCCGCCTCCACAATGGAGGCGTGGAACATGGCCCATTCGGACTCAATGTCCCCCGCCTCCCTCGGGATATGGGCGAAGTTCTGCCGGAGGTAGGAGTTGAAACTCCTCCTGACAGGGGATTCTGCCAGACGTTCCCAGCAGACCCTCACTATACGCTTGGGCCTCTCAGGCCTGGCCGGCTTCCTCCCCCACCAGCGGAGCCTACCCACCACCAGGTAGTGATCAGTTGACAGCTCCGCCCCTCTGTTCACCCGAGTGTCCAAGACATGCGGCCGCAAGTCCGACGACACGACTATAAAGTCAATCATCAAACTGCGGTCTAGGGTGTCCTGGTGCGATGTGCACATATGGACACCCTTATGTTTGAACATGGTGTTCATTATGGACAATCCATGACGAGCAAAGAAGTCCAATAACAAAGCACTGCTTGGGTTCAGATCGGGGGGACCATTCCTCCCAATCACGCCCTTCCAGGTCTCACTGTCATTTCCCACGTGAGCATTGATGTCCCCCAGCAGAACAAGAGAGTCCCCAGGAGGAGCGCTCTCCAACACCCCTTCCAAGGACTCCAAAAAGGGTGGGTATTCTGAATTGTCATTTGGCGTATAAGCGCAAACAACAGTCAGGATCCGTCCCCCCACCCGAAGGCGGAGGGAGGCTACCCTCTCATCCACTGCAGTAAACCCCAATGTACAGGCACCCAGCCAGGGGGCAATAAGTATGCCCACCCCCGCTCGGCGCCTCTCCCTACGGGTAACTTCAGAGTGGAAAAGGGTCCAACCCCCCTCAAGGAGCCTGGTTCCAGAGCTGAAGTCGTGCGTTGAGGTGAGTCCGACTATATCTAGCCGGAACTTCACAACCTCGCACACCAACTCAGGCTCCTTCCCCGTCAGAGAGGTGACATTCCATGTCCCTAGAGCTAGCTTCTGCAGCCGAGGATCGGACCGCCAAGGTCCCTGCCTTTGGCCGCCGCCCAACTTGCTTTGCACCCGACCCCTATCCCTGGCTCCAGGGGGGGGGGCCCAGTGACCCGCGTCCGGGTAAGGGAAGTGAGTCCAAAATCTTTTTCTTCATTGGGGGTCTTCTGAGCCGCACTTCGTCTAGTTCCTCACCCAGGACCTGTTTGCCTTGGGTGACCCTACCAGGGGCATAAAGCCCCAGACAACATAGCTCCTTAGATCACTGGAACACACAAACCCCTCCACCACGATAAGGTGTTGGCTCCAGGAAAGGAGCTAATATATAAATCAAACGAAATACTTTAAAATGCCCTCAAAGAGACTTTTGGTGGTTCAAAGGGTAGAATTGTAGCCTTGCCCCTAAAGTGTGATTTTAACTCCTATACCAGTTCTGTGTGGATGAAATTTGCATGGGTATGCATTGATATCTTATTGGCCATCAGAGATGTGTTAATTGATTTCTGTAAATTATCTGTATTGTGTTACTGTGCCCTATGATGTCCTGGAATCATGTTCATGTCCAGAGTGTACTTGGTACTTCTTAGGTTTAAGGCTCATAGTGATTGCATGCAGGATAAGGGACAATTATGTGATTATAATATAAACAACATTTACATTTTCCCTTTGTTCCCTTTTGAAGCCAAAGGGACAATTGCAGATGGTGTACATTATAAAGTGCAGTGAGAGGCACAGTGGCTTTAGTGTGGATAACATTACACCACTAGGGTTGGGCTTTGAATGCTGCTACTGTAGCTATGTACTGTATGAAATAAAAGTAATTGTAAATTTGTATTGCTAAGCTTTACTTCTAAAAAACAATATCTATGTATCGTGGATGAATTTAATTTAAGGAACTAATATTTAATTGCTTTTATTTTCTGTAACAGTACAAAAATAATTAGATATAAACAGGTAAAAAAAATGTTAACTAATCTGGGAATCTGTTTATTGATCTAATATAATTAGTGATCTCAATGGTCTCTTTGTTAAGCTTACTCTTAAATCCTAGTTAACAAGAAGTCTTCAACAAAATAATATCATTAAATTATTCCTCTGAGAAATATTTATTTAAATTTATATTAAGAAATAAAAAAACTTGTACAATATGCATTTATCCACCTAAATCCAGCAGGAAAATATCTATCAGCTGTTGGTTCACACTTTTGCAGTTTAGTTATGCAAAGAACTTAAAGAACTCTAAATCAATGGTCTTAGGCAAAATGTGTGACTGTGCCTCGTTGCTTACCTGCATGTGTCCTTAGATTTTTAAGTTCATCACTGTTGTGTATTTGCAATTTTGTTTCAGAATATTCCTGTATCCTTCACACTGTTTGTAAAAATTGGAGATGATGTTGCAGAGTATGCTGTATTGTGAGGAAAACTCACAACGTCACTCATTGTCTTACAAATATAGCAAGCATAAAAATGCAACAGTATAGAGAAATGTTGAATACAGACTGGCCTCCCTTTCCTGACAAAGAACAAGTTATATGGAAGAAGAAAACCAGTTTTTGATTATGCATGAAAGGTAATGAACCACTGAAACAGCATATAGTTCTGCTTAGAAATCCTAATCTAATTTTAGGAGCTAATTAAATATGACTACATCATGGTTCCTGAGAAGATAATGAGGAAACATAATCATTTTTAAAAATATAATATATACCTTGCTATTAGACTGTTCATTCAATGTAGAGAAGCAAGGCTGCACATAATTCATAATGTTTATTCAAATATACTCCTGGTACCTGTAAGCTTGTACTGTATATTGTAAATCACTTTGATCTAGCTAAGTAAATTTTGTATGCTTTGTTTGACTTAGTGGAAGACATTTTCTGTATATTTTTGTATGATTATATCATTTTCCTTTTGAATGATGTGAGAAGATGTGGTTCAGTAGTTAGCACTGTTACTTCAGATCCTCTTGGCCGGGGAACCGAATGCTGCCTCAGACACGTGTGTGCGATGCATACAGTACATTTTCTTTCTCTTTGTCATATGGGTTTCCTCTGGGTACTCCAGTTTCCTCCTGCAGTTCAAAGACATGTGGTGCTACCTAAAGTCTTTAAATTGTCCATAGTGAGTGTGTTTAGGTGCCATGCAATTGGCATTCCAATCCAAGGTGTACCCCTGCCTTGTGCCCCCTGTGATCTCATAGTAAGATACAGAAATCACAGATACAGAAATCACTTTGTTTTCAGGAAGTTTTAAGGAATACAGAACCATAACTGTAACACGAATACCAGTCACACCCTGATTTTGATTTTATAAATTGTTCACCAGAGGTTAATGAATTACTTTGCTTATTTGTATTGAATCCTCCTTTGCCACTTACCTATAATAACAAAATAAATCTACCTGATCTCTTTTATTATTTGTTAAGATAACCAAAAGTTTTATTTTCTAGTCTATTTCTAGTATTATAAGTTGTGATACATCAGAATACATGGAAAGAATTGATCCATAAAGTGGCCGAGAGTCATACCCAACTGAATGGATGGTGATGATTACTAGTCCTACGTAGGGTTGGCTCATATTGCTGTCCCTTCAGTGTATTATTCATAAACATTGTTTCACTATTCAGATGACACATATCCTCATGTGTAGATTAAACGGAACTTCCTCCTGGTGAATAGAAATGCAGGTAGCCTATTTCAGAAATACTTTCTCAGTCTTCAAACTGGATGAATCTGGGTCAATGCCAACACCCAATCAAAGGACCCTAGTGTTGCAATCATCAGTGTAGTTTTAGAAATATGTCACATGCGACTTTCTTTTATCTGTGAAATATAGTCAAGAGCAGACAACTGTTAATGATGCTGAATAGTTTTATGCATTTATTGCACTAGAAGTAGAGTAATATAACAATCTGCTACCTGGCCACCTAAATCCTGCCCTGAAGTATATCTGGTGGGTACAGAATGCTGCTGTTATTTAGAGTTATTATTAGTCAGAAATATTTAGAGTCCTGTATTTACTGGCTGGCAAATTAAAGTAGAATGTAAAATAATGCTGCTTAACTTTGAAGCCTATAACGGACTAGCACCAATGTGTCCTAAGAATCTACATTTCCATACAGTCTAGTATTAGTATACATATTCACACATGCTTGTTATAATGTTGTACTAAAAAATATGACTATCAAAGGTTATCTGACTTTTTCATAGAAAGCTCATGCTTTTTACAGTAAAGCCTGGAATTAAACAAATTTCCTATATTTAAGTCTCAGATAAAAACTTTACTCTCTAGTCTTATATTTGTGAGCTATGCTATCCTCTCTTTCACTATGCTACCATATAGCTAAATTCTCTGAGACACTTGCTTAACACAACTTCTGCATAATGTAATTACCAATGCTATTTTTTTCATTTCTTCTTCTTCCCCCTAGGGGAAGTCTGCCAATTGAAATCAATCAATCAATCAATCAATCAATCAATCAATCCACCCATCCATTATCCATCCATCCATCCATTTTATCATGTCCTTTTGTACTATTTGTAAAAATTACTATGAATCCCCCTGAAGTGCTCTATGAAAGCCTTGCTTGAAAAAAAGTTCACTCATCCACCTTCCCACCATCATGAAGAAAAATGTTAAATGCTAAAGTTTGATTGATTGATATAGAATGTGACTATTTGCCTGATCCCATAAGTATAGTCATTTCATGTCAGTGACATTTACTGTTGCCATGTATGTATCTGACCTGCAAAAGAATAACAGTCACTTTGACATCTCACATTTGTTTTGTGTCTGACCCTCATAAGTACTGGCAATTAATTTTACTGAGATATGCACTAGAACCAGAGTACCTGATGTGAATAAAGTTTATCCATGTTATTTCCTGGATGGATGGATATACTTTATTGATCCCAAGTATGCGATTCTGGATTACAAATGTCCACAGATTAACAGATTTGCATATGCTGAATTCTTTCCTCGAAAGACATTAAGAAATGTCTCATTCATCCTTTTTCCATAATTACTTAGCCAATGGAGAGTTTAGGAGGGATGCCAATCCATTACATGACACACACTTATATGCACACCCAAGCTATGGCCAGAACTATAAAGGAGGAAGCCCACATGAATACAGTGAAAGGCATGCAAATTCAAAGTCAAATCCACAACACAGGAGATATTAGGCTAAAATATTAGCAATTGTTTTTTTAAAATTGCATGGCACCCCTTACTTGGAAAGAAAACCATGCAGAAAAAATAAGCCTTCCTTTATAAGAATTTTATTTCAGAGCATGTTTACTTTAGTGTGTGCATTTATGTTCATGCAATGTACCCCCAGTCCTAATTACAGTTATATAAAATCAGTCAATTGTATTTATTTTGAAAGCAGGCCTTGATATAATTTTAACAGGATTATAGACTGGAATTCCTGGACTAACAATGTAATGAATTTTAGATTAAGTAACACCATATACTGTTTTATAAAAGGTTTATTGAAAAAACTTTTGCTCCTTAGACTGAAGCACATAGTAGGGCAATCGTCCAATCAATGTTCATAAAACATAGTTGTGATTCAATGCCTTACACACAGAAATACTAATGATTCTATATACTAAAATATGTTTTTTGAAATGTATTTTATAAATAGGAATCATAAATTTGACATAGAAATTAGATTTTTTTTTTATGTGACATACCGTTCTTTTCTGTCTAGGGTGAAGACAAAAGAACATAAAGAATCAAAAGTAATCCAGGAGCACCTTGTTTCATGGCATTTTTCACTAGGGATTGTGTTATTGTCATTCAATCAAAGACAATACTAAAATACAGCAATACCTTGGATTGAGAGTAACTTGGTCTGTGAGTGCAAGACGAGCACAAATTTTTCATAAATTTTAACTTGATAAACGAGCTAGGTCTTGCAATACGAGTATTATGTATACGCTTTGTCTGCCTAGCGTCACGTGATCACAACTGAGCTGATGGTTATTCTCTCTCTCACTGTGGGTAATCGTCTCCTATGCTCAGTCTCAGTCAGCTTCCCTCACTCGTATAGTCAAAATTTAGTAGAAAAGCACCACCCAAATAAGGGCGTAGCAGTGCGAGCGATGAATCTGTTTAACGACAATGCAATTTCCACATTTCTGCGAAATCAAACAGGAGGCAAAAGCAGCTGTCATTGGATAGGTTCCTTGTTAAAGTCACACAAAAAGAGAAAGATTCCAGTGAGCCAACAGATAGCAGTTATTCCGTTAGTTATTGTGAAAGTCGTTCTACAAAATAACCCTCCTCTTCTCTTCTCTCTCATCTCCCTCACACCATCCATGACTTTTTTCAAAGGTAAAGTGCAGGTTAATTTGTTTTATGTACTTTATATTTTGTATTAATCATTTTTATATGAATATTTTTGGGTTGTGGAACGAATCCATTATTTCTTATGGGAAAATTCACATTGATATATGAGTGCATAAGTGACCAAACTACAAATTTAAATGTAGTTACATTTCCATTTTGGGCTGATATAATAATAATTTCAGTTTTATAAAATGCAGTGAAATGGTGCTCCTGTAAAAGATAATCAAGAAAACAATTTTCTATAATAATCAGCATGTGTAATTTTGATGTTCTGGAGACACAGCAGCACATTTCACTTCATATTTATTATACGGAATTTGAATCTCAGGCAGGATATAATTCCTCAGTTATCACAAACCAAAAATAAGTATTATTTAAGGCGATATCAGAGCTCACAGCTTGCTTGTTGTGATAGATACTTCATTTGGAAAGAGATTCGCAAAAACTGGACATTCATTTTTCTCATTTTATGTATATGTGTGTATATATATATGTGTATATGTATACATACACACACATACATATATATATACACACACTCATAAAAGATGCTTTGTAAAATGGAGAGATGTGATCTGGTGTTCTGTATATAACTGAAGGCAATTTCATTAATTCCAGTTATTGACTCATTCACAGTACGAACTAGTCGCTCTTCTGATTTCAACTGCCTTATCTATCTGGGGCTTCTATAAGTTAACCTGGTGTATCCAGGCAACAAGAAGGTGACCTGCAGAGTTGTATATGATTATGTTCAAATCCCTCTAAAATTTGTTTTGCTGTCCATCTCTACAATTCATAAAAAACTTTAGCCCCTTATGAGGATCTCGTAGAGTATAACTGTACTTTAAATCACATAAATTTTTCCACAAATAAATTTAGGGTTTAGTAATAACAAACTGAGAGACTCTTTTTCATGGAAGGGCGCCCACTGGAACTCTGTTACAATTTGTTGTTGACAGAGTCTTTGGTGCCATAGAGATCGGCTAATTTTTTGAACGGTGGTCCCCAGATTTGGAGGTAGTCATAGTTCAGGTCTGAGTCGTTTGTGGTGGTTTCCAAGGAGCTTAGGGAGCCAGCGACAGAGCCCTGGCCCTCGTAACCATACACCTGAATGGAGTCATACGGAGGGGCATTGGGGTCATTGTCGACATCGCAGAGGTGGTTTCTTATGAAGCAGTTCACATCCACGTCGCTAGTCGCCTGCTCTAGCCTCTGTTGAACTGGGTACTGCAGCTCTGGTTTCATGTCCTTCCGAGGCAGGAAACCGTTGGCCCCATCGGGGTTCTGTAGTGTAGCAATGTCAAAGGCCTCAGTGTCAGCCTCGCCACCACCCTCGTCGTCGTACGTAATGATGTTTTCCCGAATGTCCTCTTCCTTAAACACCATGAGGGGCTCATTCTTCTGCCTGTGCAGCGCCACAAATAAAACTACAATGGCTGCAACAACAGAGGAGGAGGTATCAATCTCTGTTTCCTAATTTTGAAAAGAATGATCTTGTGAGACTTAAGTGCAGCAAACTGTCCTAAAGTGTTGACAGTGACTAGAGTAGATTGCATGATGAGACAAATTCTTTTTATTTTCTTCAAACCTAGACACAGCCTCAGAAGGGCAGTAAAGTTGATCCTATAGAAATTCTGTACCTTCCTACATCAGGCATTCTGAAGACTAGAGGTGTCTTATACTACTGTATCAACTGCATTATACTACTGTATTTCTGTATTATACAGTACAAATCAACCTGGTCTATAAAAGTTTTTAATTTTGGTAACCCTTTTTCCAACCTTTTTCCATTTTTTTTTCATTTTACACTGTGATACAACTTCTTCTTAGTCAGCTGATTCTTGCATAGTTTTAACTAATTACTCCTTTGCCTTTTAGGTTAGCGATTTCAGGATGGCAGCCAAATCTTCCTGCGTGAGATGGAAGCAGCCGTGATGTAGGTGAGCGACTTACCCAGCAAGACTACAATGCAGGCCAAGATGGCGATGAGGGCGCCCATGCTGAGTCCCGCTGGCAAAATGAAATGCTGTGCATTGCAGGAGAGGATGGTATCCCTGGCATCACAACTGCACACTCGCAAGATCACAGTGCTGGTACTGCTCATGGGAGGGCTGCCGCTATCGCTGATCCTGATTGGCAGGAGGTAAACATCTTGGGTCGTCTTGCTGAAGTCCTTCCGGGTCACGTAGAGACTGGCGGTGCTGTCTGTGATGAGAAACGGGGAGAGAGTGAAGATATTTTACAGTATAACATGAAGGACGCAGAGCAGTGATTCAAATGACATATGGTAAATGTTTTCAGACAGACTCGAAACTTTCATGGAAGAAGGTGAACTCCAAGGTTGAGAAAGACAGTTTTTTTAGATAATGCTGTACAAAGACATTGCTAGAGGTGAAATTAAAATAAATTAATAAATGTCAGTATTCTTCAGGGTCTTTGCAAAGTGACGAGTTTTCTTAAAAGGGGCATATATTACTGAAAATTACCAATATATTTTGTCATTGATATGACATTATTCGAACTATTTTCAATAACTAAGGTTACTTTAAGGAAATATTCTGTATTTAAAGTCTAAATTGTTACATGGTGGAAAAGATTCTGCCACACATAAGATAAATAACTCCTTCCTGGGGTTATAATCTTTTTTCAGTTACGTCATGCATCATCTTTTTGTGTCCTTCACCTCAATCTTCTCATTTATATGCAGACACAAAATAAAAAAATAAGCAACATTCGCAACATGTTGTCTCATGTAATGTGAAATTAATCTTGTTTGAAACATGATTGACGTGGCCACTTTATTATTTAGAGGATATGATGTGAATATATAAATAATTTATAATGTTATATATCTGCCCTTTGAAATTGCTAAACAGGACGGGCATCCATTAGCCCTTCATTTTTGGGCTGCATGCTGCAGTACAACACTGTTGCCCACCCACTTCGGTTATCCTTGACAGTGAAGTTTTGTTTGCCAGTGGCCTCTGGGGAAATGCTGAAGCGGAAATGCTGATGCGGGGCCATTTCATCCTTGTCCATGGCGCTTATGATCTCGATCATCTGAGATGCAGAGCAGAGTGGAAGCATAATGACATCAAGTGTCTTCACATCCTTTTCTGTTCCATGACACTGTTAAATCAAAAGCACTTATGCACCATCCAGATCAGCCCTCGTTTTATTATTTCCCTCACATTCTTATAATATAGTGTGTAAACTACAGCTTTTTCGTTGATTTTACTTTTTATGTGGATATGTAATATAAAGAAAAAAAATAGTGTTTAAATGCTTGGCACAAGCATATTGTCTACACTCAATGGCCAGTGTATTACAGTAGTTATATCTGTTTCATAAAGAAATTTTAAACACGTTTCTTGTGCAATACACTACCAGCCAAAAACTTTTGCACATCACAGGTTTTTACCATCTCCATTTATTTCATAAACTGCAGCTTATGCATTCTTGTTAAACATTGTAACAACTGTTTACATTGCAACAATAAATGAAAATATAAGTAAAATAAAACAAGTTTCCTTTATAACATGGAAAGAATATGTAACATACATAGTCAAATTCTAGGCTGCCCTTTAACTTTAAATGCACTAGTTAACTGCTTCATTCCTTGAAACAGCAGTATTTGATGTACCTTGTAGAAAGAATGCCTTGAATTTTCTCTGCTGATACAGTATAACCGCTAAGCATACTTTGATAAATCGAAAATATTGCATTTTCTTGATAATAAAGGTACTCAAATGGTGACTATACTGTAAATTTCTTTGTTAGCAAAGATTGTATTTTTAGTAAATGTTAAGTCCGTAACGTGTAAATGTAGAAAATCCCAGTGTGTGAAAAAACTTTTGACTGGTAGTGTACGTGCTGGTTCCAGCATCTCAGAAACAGCCATCTCCCTGGGATTTTCATGTACTTCACTGGACAGAGTTTACATAGAATGGCATAATGAACAAAAAACAGTAAATGGCATTTCTGTGTTTGACAAAATACTTTGTTAATGAGAGAAGAGTGGTGAGATGTGTTAACATCTCCAACAGGAAGGTTAAAAGTACATCCTTGAAATGGTGGCAAAAGTCGTTTCTGCCAGGTACTAGCTATGTGTCCAGTAAAGTGTTTATTTTATGCATATATAAGATCACCCACATTTAGCTCAAGCATGGTTTAGCTTCATATTTTGCAGTTTCTGTGTACTTTTACAGTAGTTGAATATGCACAGTAAAAATACTTACTTTGCCATATGCTACATTTTCACACAAAAGAATTTCATTTTGTGAGGCCAGTTCTGGAGCATTATCATTCACGTCTCTTACTTTGATGTTGACACGCACTTTAGCATCCTGATGATGGCCACCTGTAGAGAGCAAGGGTTAGGTACTGTGTTATTTTTGCATTTTGGCCTTTAAAAGACGCTGATTTATTTAGCTTGTAAATGTAGCATTAAATTATCATTTATGGACTGAAGGAGATACCACTGATATGTCTATTACATTGTTAACAGAAATATGGAAAAATAGTTTATACTTATAATCCTGGCTACTATTGTTACATTATGAATTTTTAGTATCAAGTTTTAATTGTCATGGGAACTGCTTTTTAAATCAAGAAACACAATAGAAGCAGACTATACCGATCTGGATTTTACCAGCCAGACTGGGAACCTACCGATTTCAATGGCGCTTACAGAGATGTTGTGCCAAGGCAAAGATTCACGGTCCAGTGGCCTTGTTGTTCTGATAATTCCATATTCTGGGTCAATGATGAAGAATCGTTCCAGGTCAATGTAGCGGGGAATCATATACCTACAGAAGAAAGGAATCCACTGATGTTAACGTGTCTCCCTTAACAAATATAGCCACTCATTATGGGTTGTGTGGGCCACCACCACCACCAGCACCAGCACCACAACCACCACAATTCAAGGGCCCTTGGTAGCCAAACACCCTCCCTATAGGGTCAGGGGCCCTTGTAGGCAGAGGATCAAAGAATGTAGGCCCTCTAAAATAGACAAACGAAAATACATTGTTGATAAGCGTTGCAAATTGTTTTGGGCTAGGGGCCCCACGGGCCCCCTGCACCCCAAGGGCCCCTGGGCAGCGGCCTCGCTGGCCCGGTCCGTAATCCGTCCCTGCTCATAGCAGTGATGGAACTTATTTTTTGAAGCCTTGAACTTTGTTGATGGATGCAAACGAATGATGGAATGGCTGAAGAAACTATAATCAAATGGGCTCTAAAACTCCTGCAATGGGGTTCATACCTGATGGGTTTGTTGGCCATATCCGTGTCCTTGGCATGGACTCGCCCCACAATGGTCTCTTCTGGTGCATTCTCCTCCACCTCAAAGTTGTAGCCAGATGCAGTGAAGACTGGTGGCTCATCCTCATCCTCTACTGTGACCTTCACAGTAACCGTGTCTTTGAAGGGCCCCCAGGCGAAGAAATGTGGGTCCACTTTCACGTTCGATGCCTCCACCCGTAGGGTGTATGCTCGCTTGCTTTCAAAATCGACGGCCTGCCATCGGGCAAAAGACCAAACATTGACAAATCAGTCACACCACATTATATATATATATATATATATATATATATATATATATATATATATATATATATATATATATATAAAAACTTGAGAGAATGGGAGTACCTGTTACAAATAGATGGCTTAACACAATAAAACCCAGCCAGGCAAGTTGTTATGCTTCTGATCATCAGAAGCTTTTCATGGTCACAGCGGAATTTAACTGCAGAATAGTGAGATCTATATATTACCCTAATTATGCCTAGGAAAGTCTGCTTTTACAACAGAATAATATTAATGCATGTGAAAACGGATTATGGTAATTTTTTTATTTTTTTACATTTTCAACTACTGTAGTGAGGAGCCAGGGGGCGCTGTTGATATAGAATTTAACTGCGTGTGTGGCTCACTCCAAAACAAACATCCTTTCATAGGTCTCTTGTTTAAAGACTGCCCACATGCAACTACAAATTATTCAGCCTTTTAAGAACTACATATATTGTCATGTGTGAATCATGAGAGGCCAAAATAAACTGCAAAACAAGCTCTGAGGAATCTTGAAGATTCTTTAGAAAAAAAGAGAAGAAAATATAGTTCTTTTACATTCACTTGATTTTTTTTAACAACAAATCCATCGTTTATTTACCTTTTCTTTTGCCATTTTTTTGCAAATTTCAGAACCCCTCCTTCCCACCCCCCATATATATTTTTTTTCAATGAAGCTGCCAAACACTGAAATACAAGCTCTCTCTTCTCTGTTCTCCAGACAGTGCAGGTCACCTTCCAAGTCTTATATTCTGCCACTAAATCATTTGATAGCTAAAACTAATCATCAGCAGATAACGTCCACAATAATGTCAGGTTGCCTCTTAAGATTCCAGCGGCGCCTCCTGCCTGCGGCTCAGACTGAATTCTTGATTAAACTTCAGAAAATCTGTCAGTAATTTCAATTCTAATTTTTACCTTACTTTGAGGGGTGAGGGGTAATTAAATAGTGAGAGGTGTACCTAAAGGCTGTTGTTGCAAAGCACAGCAGTCTGCCTTCAAAGTTATTGTATTCAGCATGAATGTGATAATGCCCTCCCTCCTCCCTCCCCCCCACCACCCCTTTGTATGCTGACACAGGCGGAGACAGCTGCATGTCTTCCAGTAACACGCTCAGTCCCGGCATTTGACAAATCAACACACTGCTGGATTCTGCACCCTGTGTTCCTTAAACACACAACACGTTATTATATATTGTCTGAAATTATTTTTTTCCACCTCTCTATGCTACCCCTTTCAATCAGGGAACCAAACCAACACGTTTAAGGAACAAAAAGAGCAGTCTGAAATGAACCTTTTTAATTAATTTTTTTAAAAGAAAACAAAATTGAAAATGAATCTATCCATTCATGCATTTTCTATAACCACTTGTCCTTTGCAGAGTCACAGAGGTCGGGAACCTATCCCGGCATAAGGCAGGCAATGACCAAGGACGGGATGCCAACTCATCGCAGAAAACATAATCGCAAACATAATTTTTAAAAGTTCTAGAATGTATCATTAATTCTCTAAAATCTAAGTTACCAGTTAATGTTATTTTGTGTTCTGTGCAGACAACAGCTTAAGCCTTACCTCTAAACTTCCAACTGTCTTTGGAACACCACCATGCTTCACGTGGTTCTATTCCATGGAGCATTTTATGTGCTTTGTGCATTTCTAGAGCTTACTATACATCCATACATCTATCCATCCTTTACTATACTTACTATACTATAGACTTGTATCAAGCTTACTATAAACATTTTCTTAAAACAAATTCATTCTGTTAA
Organism: Brienomyrus brachyistius; assembly: GCF_023856365.1. Lineage (NCBI taxonomy): Eukaryota > Metazoa > Chordata > Actinopteri > Osteoglossiformes > Mormyridae > Brienomyrus > Brienomyrus brachyistius. The sequence goes on along the minus strand of NC_064545.1, from coordinate 2,888,193 downwards.
ACTACATAAAGGTAGTTTCTGAAAATCCTACAAGTCAACTCAAGTTAGATATTTATGTTAACCAGCCTAGATGTGCTAGAACATTTCAATAATGCAAACCTAGTTGTCCAGTCTAATAGCTATGGCACCCTATGCTTTAATTACACTAGGACTATATACATTTGTAAAAGGAACTAAAACTGTATCTTTTAAACATTTTGTTTAAGCAAAATTTTGTTTTTACTAGAGTAGGAATGCTATGTCATGTAAGAATAGACAGAAACTGTTTTTGAGCTTTGCTTTCAATTAACATACATTTATATTAATTACTATAACAATAGGGGAGGCATAGTGATGCAGTGGTTAGCACTGTTGCCTCACACCTCTGGGTCCCAGGTTCGAGTCTCCGCCTGGGTCACATGTGTGTGGAGTTTGCATGTTGTCGTGGGGTTTCCTTCGGGAACTCCGGTTTCCCCCCACAGTCCAAAAACATGCTGAGGCTAATTGGAGTTGCTAAATTGCATATAGGAGTGCATGTGTGAGTGAATGGTGTGTGAGTGTGTCCTGCGATGGGCTGGCCCCCCATCCTGGGTTGTTCCCTGTCTCGTGCCCATTGCTTCTGGGGTAGGTTCTGGACCCCCCACGACCCAGTAGGATAAGCAGTGTGGAAAATGGATGGATGGATGGATGGACGGATGGGCTGTAATAATAACTGCTGTGCAAATTTCACAGATGAACACTGCAAAGCAATACTGATGGCACTTAGACTGAAACTCCCTTGGGCAGATACGTTTGCATGGCCTTTTACAAGAGATGCACGATGTCTCAAAACACCTCAGAAAACCCTGATTATCTAAGAACAGAAAACCTAAAACGCAAACCTAAATTTTTTAAAGTTCAGAAATCTATTAAACAGATGTGATAAAAACAATGCGAATCATGTTGCTTTTGAATACATCCATGTGGCTAGTTAAGCATGACACAGTTTGTGTCCGTTGTACTAAAACCAGTGTGTTAATCCGTTTCCAAAATGAGGCTGAAACTTAACTAGCTAATGTTAATGCCTCTCACAAAATGGCAAGGCAACAAGTAATATTTACCTGAGATTGATCTAACCTTTATTAACATCAATCAAGAGAACTAAGACGTGAGAGCGAGTTACCAGGCAGAGACAACTGAAGCATCTTACTGTGCAACATTATTGTACAAATATTTTGTATTTCATATGTTTGATACCTGTGTGTGAAAACATATGAGGTAACATGCCACAGAATGTGTTGAAGTTGTGATAAATAAACAAAAAAAGACTTGCGTTAAGTGTAAAATGTTTGTTTTGATAAATACATCTTTAATTCAATATCAAACAGCTTACTCCTAAATCCATTCATTAGAGAATGACTTGTAAAGCTGTTCAATCATCTGCATCTCCATGCTCCTCACCTTCTGCAGTTTTATGATGCCTTCTTGGGTACGAGAGTCTGTGACAATCTCGAAGACGTCCATGCTGTTGCCTTCAATCAAACTGTATGTCACCAAGCCATTCTCCCCAAGGTCTGGGTCCTTGGCTTTCAGCCTGCCTACCTCCTCACCCGGAACTTTATCTTCTGAGATGGACATGGAGTACACACCTGAAGAGGGAGCTAAAATCACTTTACAGCTCATGTCAGACAACTCGGCCTGCACTTGCAGGACTTCGCAACTCCAAGAGGCTAACAAGTACGACCATCTGCCTTTCATCAATCTGACAAAGAGCACCGAAATGAAGAAACTAAAAGTGACTTGTTATGCCACCTTTTGGAGGATGATACTGTTATGCAGTGCCTGTAGAACCCAACCAATGATAGCACAGGATGCACGCAATGTTCTTCCCCGCCATATTAATGTTCGCCATAAAAATAAGAATCTTCTTGCATTTCAAAATAATTTTGTCAGTCAAATAAAGGACTTATACAGGTATCCCCTGCTTTACCAAAACAGGTTCCCATGAAACCTTTTATAAGCCGAAATGGTGTGAAGCAAAGAAGAAATTACCGTTAATTTCTATGGCAAACAATTTTGAACATTCCCAGACTCCCAAAAAAATAACTAACCAAATCATACCAAGTAACACATAAAACCTAATATCAACGTAACATATATAGTAAAAGCAGGTATTATATTATAACTATACAGCCTATATAAAACAGAAATTTCTGCAGTTTCACTTCCCAGAATCAATACAGTCATGCAGCGGTTAAAGACAGGGCTACATTCTGAGAAATGTGTCGTTAAGCGATTTCGCCATTGTGAGAACATCATAAAGTATATTTACACAAACCTAGATCTTACAGCCTACTACACACCTAGGCTATACAGTATAGCCTAAATAAAAATAAAAGTATGGTACTGTAGTGGTTTCTTGGCGATCAGAATTCTCAGGGCAGATGTGCTCTTATTTGAAGACTTTTTTGACTTCCAATCAGAGTTTTTTGGTATCTCCGCGGCAACTGGATCTACCTCTCTCTCTCTTCCTTTTTACTAAAAAAAAAAAAAAGATTTTTCATCCCTTTCACGGACTAAGCAACTGCCTCATGTCTCTTTCCACTCGCCTCAGTACAGTAAATACATAAACCAGTAACATAGTTGTTTATTATCATTATCATGTATTATATGCTGTAAACAATGGTGTGTGCTATAATGTTACACGACTGGTAGCGCAGTTGTTTTGTTTATACTAGCATCACCACAAAAATATGAGCGATGCATACAGTAGCGCTATGATGTCACTACAGTAGGTGAATTTTTCAGCTTTTACAATCTTATGGGACCATTGTCACATGTACAGTTCATCACCGAGCGAAACATTGTTATATATCTATATATATATATCTATAACTGGGTCACTGCTAAAAAAACGCTATTTTGGCTTTTCTCCTTTTTTTTGCAAAACTGAAAAGCCTCTTTGGATTCGTTTCATTTAATTGGGTACTATCTCCGAGACTCAGTTGGAACTAGATTAAAGTCACTAGTATTGCTGTTTTTGTAGTACTCTGAAGTGTTTGCTAGTCTATGCCAATTACTTCTCTCAGGTAACTAATCAACGGTAGTTTTAGACTTCCCTAGGTGCAGGGCTTAGTAAGATATACTGAAGGTGTATCTGCCACAGACATGCGTGTCTGTGGTGGTTGTAAGTAATCAACACGTACTCCACAATAGTTAGCAACACAACTTAGCTTGTAAGTGATAATTTGCTCTTTCCTTTGCTTATGCATTCTCTCACACTTCAAGAGAAACTAGGAGGGGTGGAGGTACAGGTCTGCTGCTGTCTCGGAATTGGTGCTAGATGTGCCTCTCTGTTCCATCTTAATATCTCATCCTTTGAATTCCGTGCAGTTGCAGTTTCTTCTCCAATCAACCTTCTCATCATTCTCATCTACTACCCTCCTGATCCCCTAGGTCACTTTCTTGGAGAAACAGATACACTCCTCAGCCTCTTCCCTTTCACTCTCCTTGGAGATTTCAACCTCTCCCTTGATAAGCTCCATTCCTTCTGCTTTCTCCCTCTTCTCTGTTCCTTCTCTCTGACGTCCAACAACTGCTGTCCCACACACAAAGGAGGAAACTTCCCTGGAAAATTACCCCATCTACTACACTACACATTAAGGATTTCCCTTCCCCTTCACTGGCTCAATTCTCCAGTCTTGCAACAAGTCATCTCATCATGCAATCCAGCCACCTGCACATTGGATCCAATCCCTTCCACAATGCTCCACACAATCTCTCAAGACCTTCTCCCCTTTATCACTGCTACCATTCATAGCTCCATAACGTCTGGTCATGTACCAGCAGCATTCAAAAAAGCCAGGGTTATTCCCATCCTGAAAAAACCCACATTGAATCCCAGAAACATCAGCAACTACCAACCAGTATCAATTCTCTCTTTTCTTTCAAAGTTTCTTCAACACACAGTTTACAATCAGTTGTCTCTCTATCTTTCTCAGAACAACCTTCACGATTCTAAGTAATCTGGTTTCAAAGCAGCACATTCCACAGAGATTGCCCTCTTGACTGTCACTGAGAAGCTACACGCTGTCAGAGCAGCCAAACTGTCATCTGTCCTCATCCTCCTTAACCTCTCTCATCACTGCTATGCAGATGACACCCAACTCAAGTCTCCACTTGAATCTCTGCATGTCTGGCAGACATCTAATCATGGATGACAGCTCATCAGCTGAAACTTACCCCCAGAAAAACCAAACTGCTATTCATCCCGGCTGATCCAACCCCACACTGATCCAACCCCCCACTCAATTCTATGATTTGTCCTTCAGTTGCCACCTATAACCTTAGGGTAACCATAAAAAAATCACCTGTCCTTTTACTCTCACCTTGCTAATCTTTCCTGCTCCTGTAGATTTCTCCTCTTCAACATCAGAAAGATTCATCCATTTCCTTCCACGCAGGCCACTCAGGTACTTGTTCGATCTCTTGTCTTCTTGAGACTAGACTATTGTAACTCACTCCTGGCTGGTCTGCCTCTGAGTGCCATTTATCCTCTGAAACTGATCCTGAAGGCAACTGCTCAACTCATTTTCAACCTTCCTAAGTTCTCCCACACCATACCATTGTGCTCTTCCTCCACTGGTTTCCTGTAGTTGCTCACATCAGTTTCAAAACAATGGTGTTCGCCTACAAAGTCAAAAATGCTGCAGCACTCTCATACCTAAAAGAACTTATCTCATCCTGTGCTGCTCAACTGCTCACACCATCTCTCAAGGTTCAACAAAGCTGCAGGGATTTTAGGAACTGCAGCAGCTTGGATAGAAAGCTGGTTAACTGTCAGGAAGCTGCAAGTAATTATTAGAGGCACAATGTCACAGTGGGTCTGCGTTCATAGTGGGTTACCTCAGGGTTCAATTTTAGGACCACAATTGTTCTTAATTTACATTAATGATATTGACACCAATACAAACAGTAAACTAGTTAAATTTGCAGATGACACCAAGGTGGGTGGTGTAGCAGATACTGATCTAGCAGCGGAGAGGCTACAACAGGATCTGGATTTAATTAGCAACTGGGCTGATACCTGGCAGATGAAATTTAACATTGATAAATATAAGGTAATCCATGCAGGGAGCAGAAATATAAAGTAGAGATATTTTATGGGTTCCACTGAAATAAATGTGCTGATTACGAGAAAGATCATGGTGTGTATGTTGATGCTTCCATGTCCCACTCTCGCCAATGTGGGGAAGCAATAAAAAAGGCCAATAGAATGTTGAGTTACATCTATAGGTGTGTGGAGTTTAAGTCAAGGGAGGTGATGCTATGATTATATAATTCCTTGGTAAGACCCCACCTAGAATATTGTATGCCGGTTTGGTCACAATTTTAACAACTCTGAGCTATTAGTTCAATTCTCCCCAAATGAGCTTGATGGGCTGAATGGCCTCCTCTTGTTTGTAAATTTCTTATGTTCTTATGTAAGGAAAACAGGCATCAAGACTATTCTCTGTTTTGGCACCTATGTGGTGGGATGAACTTCCACTAGATTTCAGAACAGCTGCGTCACTGGGTGCCTTCAAACGACGACTAAAAACCTGTCTCTTTCAGAAGTACTTGGATTAGCACTTTCAGGAATATACTCATTATTATTTAAAAGAAATAAATGTATTACTTGCCAACAGAGTTTTTAGAGTGATAGTATCCTTAGCCTGGTTCTATTGAACCAGTATTAGAATGTGTTCACTGATGAGACTGCTGAGCACTTATATAAGTCGCTCTGGTTAAGGGCGTCGGCCAAATGCAGTAAATGTAAATATAAATTTGCTAAAACAGGTGCTAAGGTCTTTCGTAAAACCAAAGTAGCATAAAGCGGAGAATACTTGAAATGTGTATGATGTAGAAGTTACAACACCTCAACTAGTCTACAACGAATGCAAAAACATAGCTGCGTAGACAAGGGACGGATTACGGACCGGGCCAGCGGGGCCGCTGCCCAGGGGGCCTTGGGGTGCAGGGGGCCCGTGGGGCCCCTAGCCCAAAACAATTTGAAACGCTTATAAACAATGTATTTTCGTTTGTCTATTTTAGAGGGCCTACATTCTTTGATCCTCTGCCTACAAGGGCCCCTGACCCTATAGGGAGGGTGTTTGGCTGCCAAGGGCCCTTGAATTGTGGTGGTTGTGGTGCTGGTGGTGGTGGTGGTGGTGGGGGGGGAGGGGGGGGGGGGGGCTCGCGAACATTTTGCCCAGGGGCCCACACAACCCATAATCCGTCCTTGGCGTAGACTGCAAATACAGGAATATAAGTGCAAAAGTATTATAATAATAATACTTAAAACTATTAAGCTTCTGAATTAATTTCTTGAAGAAATAAGATTTTAATTTCAGCATTTTCAGTGACTATTACATAATAATGATATAATTAAACTCAAATTGTTAATTTTACTTAAGGTAATTAACTTTGTGAGAGTGCAATTTCTGTTAAGTTCCACCTGCTACATACTTCAGTCCCAGTCGAAAGATGTTCCTTTCTGCTTTGAAGTGTCTATTAAGCCTTCTGCTCTCCTAAAACCAGATTTGTTCTGCTGACATCATGAGAAACAGGGTAACCTCTGGGATCTTCAAGCCTGCAATCAGCATTACATACCCAGTGAAGTAAGAAAAACTAATAGACATTTTTTTGCTAAGTCTTCATTGTAAAAATGAGTTGCAGGCATACAAATGCAGATGAACACTCACATCACTGAATACCTAACAGATTTCATTTTTCTCAGCAGATGTTGCTGCTTATTCAGTCCTAACAAACCAAGGTTTTTACATGTTTCAGATTTCATAAAATGTGTCTATTAGGAACAAACTGAAATTTTATGCACTGACAGTGAAGCATTCCATTTGATCCATTTACATCTGTGGTTCTCATGCAAGACCCTGAGGTCTAACTGGAGAAATGCATGTGGGTTTCTGGCTCTCATTACAGAGTTGATTCAGGCAATATGGCTTAACATGCTTCAATTTCACTACTGAGATAAGTGTTTTTCAATAATATTATTACATAGTTAAGGGGTAAATTGCCCTGTGATGGCTTGGTGCCCCAACAACAGGGTTGTTCCCTGCCTTACACCCATAGCCACCAGGATAGGCTCTGTAGCCCCCACGACCCTGACTGGGACAAGTGATTAGGGAAAATAGATGGGCTATTCAGTTGGATGGGCTAAATAAGATCCTACAAGTCTTAAGATTGAACTATCTAGACATCGCACTTAAAAGAATGCTTTAGGATCTAGGAACTACAAATTTAAGTGCTTCATTTAGAATTTGATTCTGCATTTCACACACTGGAAATGTAACAGCAATAATATAACAACATGATTTGAAACAGTTTCAAAACAGTAGTTCATTCTTAATTAATTGACAATCTACCTGAAAGTAAATCTTGCACTAGGACCAGGGTTGAGAACTACAGTCCAACAGTGTTTATCACCTGTGACTTGAAATACCTCAATCTGAAGAGCAAATCTTCCTGCAGGGGAACTCATTACTGGAGAGTTGTGTACAGAAGCCCTGCCAGACAGAGATTCACCAATCCTATATAACCCATACTCACTCTGAGGGAACTTTGGAGGGTTGTCATTGACATCCGTGAGGACAATTTTGACTTCTGTTGTGCCAGACAGTCCGCCCATATGACCTCCCATGTCCTTAGCCTGGATGACCACATCATATTCTTGCCGGGCCTCCCTGTCCATATTTGGTAGGGCTGTTCTGATGATACCTGTGAAAGTACATAAACACTTTGGTTAGAGGCAAAGCAAAGCAAAATGGTGGACGATCATACAGCCACACCAGACTATATAGTGTCATATCTATAATGCACTTATCTATTATCTATAATGCACTATTCATAATGTAGTACAACGCATCCTTAATTCTTGTACCTACCATTGTAACGCATTATGAAGGTATCTATAGTGCATTACAGATGAGAGCTTCATTGGAGCTTATGAAGTATTGTATTTAACACTATATATGCCTTATGAATGTCAATATAAGATGCTGTAATATTTTATTATTTCTTATACTGACCAATAAAATGCATTATTAAAGTATCTATAATGCATTATAGCTTCAAGTGAAGTGTTACCAAGAATTTCCCCCAGGAATCAATGAAGTACACCCTATCTTATTTATCTTAATTATAACCTTGTGGAAGTCACAGCTGTCATTTGGTGAAGTTTTAGCTTATTACTTTTCCTGTTAGTAAACTGACATGCCAGTTACACCTGAGAATAAAATCTGGATTGTTGATATCCAGGTATATTCGGCTGAGCTCTCTGCCTGACAGCACAATAAGCCTAGAAGGTGTTAAATGTGGGCACTGGGTATGTTCCAGAGTAGGCAGGCATTATTTCCTCTCTAAGCTCTTCTCATTTGGCAAGTACTACTTTGGATATGGCATATTTTCAGCCCTACTGGAATTTGAGAAACATCATATACTCTAGCTTTACATGAAATGAGTAAAAATCACAAGAAAAATTATGATGCAATAGTGTCAAACGTATGAGCGCCAATCAGACGGATTGTAACCATGGTTTCCAACAAAGTCAGCCACAATGAGTGACAACAGGACGTGGCTGGAGGTCAATAATTGCCCCAACCAGGGGGAAGGACTGTCTTTTGCAACAAGGTTTAAAGCCCATCAGGTGGAAAGGAAATGCCACACAAGAGACTGCTTGGGGGGGTGACCAAATTGAAAGTGCAGCTCCTGACTGACCCCTTTGTCACCACATCCCTTTTCAATATTTATTTCCCAAATAAACCTCAAGGGGTATTTGTCTGGACTCTTATCTCCCATGCCTTTTTGCCCCCAAAAATATACATGCCATTTTTTCCAAAATGTATTGCCATTGTTTCTCAGTGATGATTAGGATTATTGTTTACGATCACGCAGAGGCTTGGAAGTGGTGTGCTGGAAGTGTTGCATACCTGTCTGCGGATCCACTGAGAAGTAGGGTTGACCCTGGAGGATGCTGTAAACCAACATTGCACTGTTTCCGTATGTTGGATCATCAGCGTCAGTAGCTGTCACCTGTATCACTGAAGTACCTGGAGAGCAGCATGGAGAGAACAGAAAGAAACCAACAGGAATTGGCTGATTACAAATCCGATATCCACTGATGAACTCTGGGTGAAGAGAAGGTAACTATTTGTGTACAGCAAAGCCAAACAAAACCAAAATGCAATAGCTCTTATGAGACAGAGCCCAGAGTGTATTTTATTTATGTATTATATTTATATTGAGATAAATAAGACAACAGAATGTATAAGTCTATTCAATTAATTCATTTAATTGCAAACCACTAATTATTGATATAATATGCAACATATTCAACTTCATGACCCCACCCCCCAATAAAAAGATAAGAAAAAAGAGTTACCTAAGGTAACTGAAAATGTAAGAAATCGAAAAGTGATTGCAGAATTTTTACAACGCTTAAATCACTACGTTTGGCACAATAACAGAGATTTTGCATTTTGGATATGTTTATCAACTTTACATAGCATTGTGATGCTGTTTTTGTCTATTTTACTTGGCTGAACATCTCAGTTACTTGCAAGTTAGCTGAGGTTTTTCTGTGGAGAGAGTCTTCAAATTTTGGAACACCTTAAATTCTGGTCTTCAAATAAGACATTCACTTTTTTTTGCAGAGTTACTGCACTTTTGTTTTTAATTGGGATTACCTGGCTAGTAGAGCATTCTCCTTATCCCCAAATCCTTAGTAGTCTTTCACCTGGGATCCATATTTTTTCTTATTATTTACAAATATCCCTGACCATACTGCTACCCAAAAGACAATGGCATCACCACCATGCTCCACATTGTGCTCATCCACAGAAGATAAGAAAAGCTACACTTAATTGAGAACAGAAAAGAGCGAGGAAAGATCTCACTCACCAACACCAGCCATTTCAGGGACGCTGGCATAGTAAGGGCCATTGAGGAACTCTGGAGGGTTGTCATTGATGTCCTGCACCTTAACCACAAACTGTGACGGTGGTTCCAGGGGCTTGTTGGTGTCTCGAGCCACTGCTTGTGCAATTAGAGTGTACTGGGCCTGCTCCTCCCGGTCTAAAGTCTTTGTGGCATGAATGTTCCCTGTTTTGTCATCAATGACAAAGATCGTGCCTGCTCCCTCTCCAGAAAGAACATACTTGATGTTTCCATTGCCGGAGTCGACGTCCGAGTGTAGCTACAGATGGATATGCAGAATAATTAGTATAATATTTACAGAAATATATATTAGGCAGTATCCATTAATAGTATTTTAAAATATTACTCCATTTATCTATTTTAGTATTACACTATTTCAGAACCTATAAGAACAAATTAGCAAGAATAGACCATAAAAGTTAAGGTAGCTAAGTAAACAAATAAAGGACTTGGGTAACAGAAGAATAAAAATAAAACTGAACTCTATGTGCGTTTATATAAAATACATGTCATGCATACATACATTTTAAAGACAGTGACCAGAGAGCAGTTTAGCAGCTTATTTATAATTATAAATTAGCTTTTGTAAACAGCAACTGGATTTTTACACAAATCGGTATTTCTGAATTAATGCAGGTGTATGCATTCACAGTAACATACTAATTTACACATAGCCTATTCTTAACTGATGCAAAATGCATTTTCCCCATTTATTAATTAATTTGTTTGTTTGTTTGTCTGATTTTGTGGGCCACTCATTGTGTGAAAACAATTTTGATTTATAAAACATACTGAAAAGCTAGAAGAGATTACTAAGGGGTTACTAATAATGCTTACTGGCTGATTTCTGCATTGAGCATGGATCTTAAAAATGCCACATAACAGCAAACCCTCATAGCAGTAAATATTTATATCTAGTAAATTCAAGGCTACCTCAAGAGACTGAGAAACCAAATTTAGATACAAAAAAATTCTGATCCCAGAGATCAACTTTTCTTCATGCTAAGTTTTTAATGACAGCAATATTAAACAATAATAAAGCCCCTCAATAGTTAGTCTTTGCTAATTATGGAGTGTAAAGTCAGAAAATTTGGATAACAACAATTCAATTACAAAACTTCAAATTCTGATAACTCTTACCCGGCCTACTAGCACAGGGTCTGGTCCAGTATACTCTTCAATAACAAAGAACTGGTTCCAAACCCAGCCCCTTTTTGTGCGGTGTAGGACCTGCCCTTCTTTGCTTCTCTCTCTGTGCCTATGGAGTGGTAGATGCTTCTGGTGGGTGTGGTCCAATGTTGTGTGGGCGTGGAGAGAAATCCCCACCCACAAACACATAAGCATAATCCGTAGGCCCAGTCCTTCCCACATGCTGCCTCCACCGCTCTTCTGTCCCTGGTCTGAAAGGATCCAGGAAATGTGCCTCAGTCCTTCCTGGTGTTGGCTCTCAAGGCGACTCCACCTTCACTCCCAGGTTCAGCCATTTGTGGCTTAATCTGTTTTCTAACTCCTGGGTTGGTCCAGCTCTGGCTCTCTAATTTTAATAAACAGAGTGGAATACTTATCAGTCACAGGAACATATACAGGAAATGTATGTGACAGAAAGTGCATATAAGTACCTACAGAGCCTCTAGACAAAGTTGCTCAGCTGCATGTCACAACAAAGTTACATTTATATAGCACCTTCCACAAACCCAAGGTGGAAAAACAACACAATAACAACACACACCTTAATAGTATGGGAAGAGAAATGTAATTAAATAACTAATTAAACATGTAATTAAGTATTGCATCTCAGTATCATATAAAATGAATCTACCTGCACATGGTACCTGCAAAAGCTGGAAACTCTGCTAAATAAGCTACAAATAAAAGAAAAGAAAATTATTACTCAGTCTACATTTCATATTAATAATTAGCACATTGGCTAATTAACAAAAAAGAAAAATTATTAACATATTGTCATGCCCGGCTCGTCCGCTCCTCCTGTGTGCCACGCCCCCTGCTTACCCACGTGTGTTTCCCGGATCGTACCCAGCTGTGTCCGTTTGCTTTCAATCAGTCTTGTGTATTTAAGTCCTGGTCTCCCCAGTTTTCCTTGTCTGTCATTGATGTTAGTCGATGTTCGTACCCGTCTTCCTAATTAAACTCCCGTTTTGCCCCGTCTTCTGCCTTCCTGCTTGCCTGCTTACCCGCACGATCGCCTGCCTGCTCGTACCCGATCGTGACACATATTCACCTTTAATTTTCTAAAAATCTCATAAAAAATCCTTAAAAACTGAAAACTGAGCTACTGTAAACTGTGGTATTTGAAACAGTAAAAAAAAATCATAACTGATCAAATAACAAGCTGGAAAACACATTTAAAAGATTGTGTGAAAACTGCTCTTCAGTGAATACTTCTGCTATCAGTTTCAGTGTTTCAGTGTCATTTCAATGAATTTATCAAAGATGGATTTTTAAAATGGGAATAGAAAATCACTGGGTAATCTGAAATTCAATATCAATGCCAAAAGCAGTTGCTTAACTCCAAAGAGATTTCGAATGATTGAAGTGGTCAGTGTATTAAAAAGTCTGTTGTCTCTTCACACATACTGGTGCTTCCTAACCAAGAAGCAATGATGAATGAGTAAAAATGTATATATTACTTTTCTGACATGCAGATGAACCTTGGATGTCGTGCAGTTTAACCAAGCTAAAGCTATGCTGTCAATAAACTACATGCAGGTGGACTTTGCAAAATAATAAGTGAATTAAATATATGAAATTATTGTGACTGATGATTCAAAAACACTATTGAAAGAAATCCTGTCATTATTGAACAGATAGTGAGCAGATGGCCTCATGTTTCCATTGTGATAACAGTCTTTAAAATGAGGAATCATTTTTTTAGCTGTAACAACACATCTGTCATAAATGCAAATTCACTTTATCTTTTGTGTTGTAAGTTGCCCAGGTGAGACTTAAAAAATTCTGTCGAAAAACCCAGGGGTCACTACTATATCACCCTGCAAATTCAACATGTGACTCATAGTTATTAAATGTTATACTACATGTAAATTTTATTTAAATAGCATGTACTAAAATAGAAAAAATAGTGTTACTGCTAAAATAGTGTAATTCTGAGCTTCAACAATATTGTGGTGCTATTGCAATAAACTCTTCCCATGTGTAATCAAGGCACTACAGTGTGTGTTATACAAATTTTACACATCTTAATGTGTCTTTTTCTGTTTTGGAATAACTTTGTTATTCCATTATGCAATTTTTGTCATTCTATTGTGCATAACCCATCTTTGTCACAAGTAAATTAGTATCATTTGATTATTCTCAGAACTTCATGGGTAGTGCACTATATACATATACCTGACATATGACAACTGCATCCACTTTTAGACTATAACACTGAGACATTGTATTAGAAATGTCACATAAATAGTCATCCCATGAGGTATTAAGGTCAGTTCCATATAGGGCTTATATGACCTTCTAAGGGTTAACACAGTGACCCAGTGGCTATCACTGTTGCCTTATACCTCTGGGACCAGGGTTTGATTCTCCACCATGGCTCCATGTGTGTGGAGTTTGTGTTCTTCCCATGTCATTGTGGGGTTTCCTCCAGGTACTCCAGTTTTCACTCACAGTCCAAAAACTTGTTGAGGTTAATTGAATTTGCCAAATTGTCCATAAGTCTGTGTGTGTGCCATGTAATGGGGTGGCACCCTGGGTTGTTCCCTGCCTTTTGCTTAAAGGCTCCAAGACCCCCCACAACCCTGAATAGGACAAATGGTTACAGAAAATGGATGGGTACCCTTCTAAATGACTGCCTAAATGGTGAGCAGCCTGCAAGCTGAGCTGGCTTGGGACTTCCCTGCACAATAAAATACTTAATAACCTTGCACTATAACTGGCTGTTCCCACACTTTCAAGCCTGTTATGAATGAGCTGCTCCGCTGTCTCAGTTTTTGGTTGAGAAAAGCAACATGCATAAAATCCATGCCTTCCATTTTAAACTCAGAAACTAAGTACAAACAGTGTCTAGGTGAATATACTCTATATATAGAACCAGAGATATAAATCCATATGCGCTGAGCCATGTTGGATATTTAATATTTAATCATTATCATGTTGTTTACAGTAGCATTCTTCCTGCCCTGAGATTGGATATATTGCGTTTCTTAGGAAATCTATACAATTCATGTTCATCTTGTCAGATCATCCTTGGTTTACTGTGTTCACTTAATCTATGGAGGAGAAGGAAGGCTCACTTGAGGCACTTTCAAACGTCTTTGTCTGAGGTTACCAAGTGTGATTAGTATCTGCTGAGCTGAAGTACATTTTAGGGACATGACCTGCCTGTCCCAGAAGTTTGTGACCTCCCTTTGTTCATCTGCTCATCTTTTCATCTCATTCAAGGACCCCAGACTTTCTTAACTACAGTAGTACACATGTACAGCAAATTCTATGTTGTACAATGAGTGGGGCACTTCGATTCAATGGATCTAGTGCCACAGTCAAAGATAAGAGGCCTGAAATTAATGGTCTAGCTCAATGTTGGTGCCCCCTGTGCCTGACCAGTGTCAAATGCATAATGCAAGCAGCCTGTAATGAACATAAATGACTTTTATATCATTCATCTGAAACAATGACCTTTACTATAATATAACAATTTTAAGAGGCATGGAAGTGAATAAAGTAAGAACATATGCCAGATGCTGCCTAATAATATTTGATTCATTTATTGACAAAAATTGATAGCTGAGCACAATACAAGGAGGGGAAAAAAGAAACAGACAAACAAGCAAGCAAATCAACAAACAAACAAATGAATGAATAAAAACAACCATATCCTAGATTTGGTAGATACACATAAAGCAAGACAACTCTCAATTGCTGTTGGTCTTGCTTTAGTTACTGCTGTTTTCAGGAAAGGGAATCAGTAATTGTCTGCTGAGGAGGGCAGTGATTCACTTTGCCAGGAGCAACGTCAAGCTGTATGTCAGTGGAGATGATGCCAGGTGAAAACAGTGGAGGTCACTACTGAGGACTTCAGTTTTTCAGAATTGTATTTCACAATAGAAAAAGAACTGAGCCAAAAGGCAAAATTTTAGATTTACCAGTCGATCTACGTTCCTACCCTCACCTATGATCACGAGCTATGGGTAGTGACCGAATGGGATTCTTCCGCAGGGTGGCTGGGCTCTCCCTTAGAGATAGGGTGAGGAGCTCGGTTATTCTGGAGGGACTCAGAGTAGAGCCGCTGGCTCCATTGAGAGGAGCCAGATGAGGTGGCTCGGGCATCTGCTTAGGATGCCTCCTTGACGCCTCCCTGCTGAGGTGTTCCAGGCATGTCCCACTGGGAGGAGGCCCCGGGGAAGACCAAGGACACGCTGGAGGGACTATGTCTTTCGGCTGGCCTGGGAACGCCTTGGGATTCTCCCGGAGGAGATGGATGAAGTGGCCGGGGAGAGGTCTGGGTTTCCCTGTTGAGACTGCTGCCCCCACGACCCGACCTCGGATCTAACGGGAGATGATGGATGGATGGATATTTCACAATAGCACTTGCCTCCACTCCTCTGCAGTAGTTAAGAGGAAAAAAAATTGCCTATCAAGTTAAAAGCTGGATCTGCTTTGAGGCCAAGGATATGAGGACCATGCACAGAATAGACAAAATAAAAACATAAAGGAACCACAAAGTACCTTCAAGAATGGAACTCTAAAACCAAACAAAAAAGCAGGTGTTGATGTAACCTACATGGTATTTGGTAATTGATTTTCTTTTTGTATATTTTTTTTCTGTCTGTAGTGGGATGTGTATATGTAGTTATGTGTACGGAATTTTTTTTTTATTGTGTGTACTTTTATTTTCTATAAGCAAATTTTTTTTTACTGTGTAATTATATATTTAAGCTTACCTGGCAATTGCATTTGTTTTAAGTGAAGGAGGCATATTTTTGGTATTATCACAACAGCTCAGAGCAACGTACAGTATGCTCTGCGTCATTGCGCTCTGCGTAGGTTGGCGAACTGTGTTTACAAGTCGCCATGAGCGAGCGGAGTATAAACTGAGCTTTGCTGCCGACAATTGTGGCGCCTAAACTACTATTTCGCTATCAAAATCTGCTTCCCTTGCCAGGTAAGCAGGTGTTATGTCAGATTAGGATTTTTTTTTCTCTTTTTCTTTATTTTAAGTATATATGTTAATTTATGTGCTCGACCATGTGCACCAGACAGTATGGTGTAATAAGATTTTCTTAATTTTGTGTCATTACGCTCTGCGTAGGTTGGCGAACTGTTTTACAAGTCGCCGTGAGTGAGCGGGGTATAAGCTGAGCGTTGCTGCCGACAATTGTGGCGCCTAAACTAGTATTTCGCTATCAAAATCTGCCTCCCTTGCCAGCCTCCTTTGTCAGGACGAGTGGCTGAGGAAATGACTCCGTCGCCATTTCGTCTCTCCCTTCCCGCCGAAAGACATCAAGAGTGCCAGTCTTCAAATTTTTTTTTCCGGACGGGACAGTGAGGAGCTGGCCAAATTTTCTTTTATATTTCACACTTGGATACCCAGTGAAAACTATCCATCCATCCATTCATTTTCCAAACCACTTATCCTATTGGGTCGCGGGGGGTCCGGAGCCTATCCCGGAAGCAACGGGCACGAGGCAGGGAACAACCCAGGATGGGGGGCCAGCCCATCACCGGGCACACTCACACACCATTCACTCACACATGCACACCTACGGGCAATTTAGCAATGCCAATTAGCCTCAGCATGTTTTTGGACTGTGGGGGGAAACCGGAGTACCCGGAGGAAACCCCACGACGACACGGGGAGAACATGCAAACTCCGCACACATGTGACCCAGGCGGAGACTCGAACCCGGGTCCCAGAGGTGTGAGGCAACAGTGCTAACCACTGCACCACCATGCTGCCCCTCCCAGTGAAAACTCTATATATATATATATATATATATATATATATATATATATATATATATATATA
The DNA here is from genome assembly GCF_023856365.1 of Brienomyrus brachyistius. Classification (NCBI taxonomy): domain Eukaryota; kingdom Metazoa; phylum Chordata; class Actinopteri; order Osteoglossiformes; family Mormyridae; genus Brienomyrus; species Brienomyrus brachyistius. The sequence continues at coordinate 2,871,242 of NC_064545.1, read as the reverse complement.
TATATATATATATATATATATATATATATATATATATTTGTGTTTTAGTTATCGGACAATTTTTTTTAACTTAATTATTGAAATAATATACGATTTTGTTTTTGATTTATATACTGGGATTTTATGTTAAATCAACTGGTTAATTGAAATGTTATATTACAAAGATGGCTTTGAAGTAAGGCATATCGTGTCCACATCACATTTTCTTTCCAAAAACCCCAGTGATTGGACTCAGACTATATAAAGAGATTAAAGGACCCGGTACCCTACCCCTGTTTTATTTTATCTATATTTCTTTTGGTTCAACTATGATTAGGGGTTACATTAACAGATTCTAAGAAATGGCTTTATAGTATGCATGTTTGCCCTATGGGCAAAAAAACATCACTATGTTTTTACTGAACCACTTTGAAATGGGCAAAAACACCAACACCAAATATAATTATTTTTTGTGTATAATTATAATTCTAGTTGCCCTGATACTTTCATTAACAAAAGAAAGAAATTAAAAGGATATAGATGAATTTTTTGAAATCATTGTAATTAACTCTAGCCACCTAAATTTGATTATCTTAAATTGTTCTATGAATTGTAGACATAAATATAACTTAATATTGTTGTTTGAAGTGAAATATTACTTTCAGTGATTCATTTTGTTTGCCATTAATTCCCCCAGAATCCACTGCATGACTCCAAGGTAACTTAGCTGCAAAGAGTTTGTACCATCATTATTAAACAAGAGCAACTCCAGTCTGGAATGAATTTCTTATTAGAACATTTCTATCTTGCGATGTCAAACCTTCACAGTAATAAACGAATCATCAACATCACAAGTATGCAATAATCACACCATATAAATTAGCAGTAATTATTTGCCTTTTATTAACACATCTGGTGATATTTTATCTAATTTAACATGGATGATATGTATATACCACATGTCAATCCCTGTCTGTTTAATGTTCTAGAATAATTCATAAACCAAAGATGAAGTGGCTGCATTTTCTGGCTGAGCAAACAGCACAACATCTGTAGCTTCCAGATCCAAACCATTTTATGTCCTTGATATAGAGGTTCAGGCAACGTCTAGCTATCTGTTCCCACAGAGACATGAAAAGCAGGCAGCTGCAGATTTGAGGAAATGCAGAAGTAAAATCCTTAGGGCTGCTACAGCTCAAGGAATAGAGACAGACAAGCATATGATGCTACATATGTGGAGTGCGAAGCCTAGCAAAAAGCAGTGGGAAAAGCCAGGCCTAAGGATTCCCAGATTAATTTATCAGTATTGACCTAAAAAGGTAAGTAACATGTAGACTGCTAATAGAAAATGTTTTGATCTGCCCAGAAGATCACTGAAAATTTTACTCACTACAGATGTCCTTTGGTAGTACCATATACTAAAACAACCACCACATTTATAATTGCAAAAGATTCCCGTCTGGTAATGTGGTTTTCCGGGAAAATTTCTGAACCCATTAAAGTGATTCTGTTTATGAACAGTTGTAGCAGAATTGAGATTTTTCTTGTTTTTTAAACAAGTTAAAAAAAGAATTATGATGCCAAACAGAAACAAGCCGACGTCTGACAATTTAAAAATCCAAGAATATCCCAAGAATGTTAAAAGTTATAGCAGGACTTTCCATTCCTTGTTGATTTACTGGTTCTTGTAGTAATTCTGATAAAATGTATGTGATTACTTTTTCCTCCTAAGCAGAGTTTGTAGAGAGTAAGCTGCCACAGACTAACTGCAAACAAACAACTCATCAAACACAAGTTGCTGATCAGAGGGAGATATAATTTATTAGTTCAGTGCAGTTAATTGTAACTAGAATTACCTTTTAGCGTACAGCATGTGTTCATTAGTGTATAAAAAAATACCACAGGAAAATTTACTGGCAGTCTCACAAATGCAAGTTAATGGGCCATATTACAAAGTCACTTAAACCAATTTAAAACCTACTGGATACTATAGAAGAAATCACCCAACACGATGTCACTTGTAATATATTCATGTGGTCTAATTGGAAAGCAAATTAAAGATGGGACATGGCATTTTCATTTCTTTGCAAAGAAGCAGTCAAGAAATTACATTTTGTGGCTCTATTGGAAAATCACAGCAAATATCATTTTCCCATATTTCATTTGTATTAACGAATAATTCATTGACATGTGAGTGTTTGTTTCGTTATTTGTTTTCCCATCTAGGTCTTCATCTACCTAATTCTGATTCATCGCCTGCACCAATACTCCTATGCATGTGCATCTTAACTGTGGAGGTCAACATATTCCTATAATGTGACGGGAATTATGCGATATGTCAAAAGTCCGTGATAACAGTCAGAGGTAGTATCAAAACATATCACTGCCTAATGATGTTGGCCCATATTATCAGGCTATGTTGTCCTCTTTATTAGCCAAAGGTGACCATGTCTTTATGTCATTTGGGGAAGATGGTGGCACAGGAGGTAGTGCTCTCGTTCGGCAACTGGAGGGTTGCAGGTTCGAGCCCTGGTTCCTCCTGACCCCATCAAAGTGTCCTTGAGCAAAACTGCTCCCGGTGAGCAGGTTGGCACCTTGCATGGCAGCCTCCACCACCAGGGTGTGAATCAGTGTGTGTATATGGGTGAATGTGAGGCATGAAATGTAAAGCGCTTTGAGTACTTGTAGGAGTAGAAAAGTGCTATATAAATGCAGTCCATTTACCATTATACTATAACATATCACACTGTGTTATAAACCAATGTTTTCATGCTGTATTTCATGTCACGTTAACAGTCTGTGTTAAGTGACCTGTGTCATTGGCACTTGTTATGTACTGTATATTGTCACAGGTTCCTGAGAGCTAAACCACTGAATAAACACTGGACACTTATCATTTTATGTTTCAGCAGGCAGGATTCACCACAATAAGGTCAAGAAACCAATGCCTATTTGGTTTGAGCCACAGCTAGCATGACAGATTCCACAGCAGAACAGAAGACACGTCAGTGACATTGACCTTGTAGCAATACAATCCAGCATTTCCACTAAGTGCAGATGTGCAAAAATTGCACATTACTGTGATCCTTAAAAATGTCTAGTTTCATCTGTCATCAGATAACTTGAATTGCATGCACAGATTTGAAGATTCTCTTACTCAAAAAAAAGAAGATCACTTTCAATTGCAGAGTTGACAAAGTTGCACAGTTGACAAATACTTGATTCTTATAGGATAAAAATGATAAAATTACATCCATCCATCCACTCTTGTTCTACTGTATAATCACTTATTTAGTACAAGATTGTGACAATGAAGACACCATCTATCCATAATCCATACCCACTTGTCCTGTGCAGGGTTACAGGACTCCAAAGCCAATCCCAAACACAAAACCAGGAATAAACACAAGGACACCAGAACGGGGTGCCAACCACAATAAAAACACATTTTAAGAAATTAAAACTGGAGTAGAAATATTGAACCAAGACATTCCAAGAGCTGTCACATAGGTTTACAGCAGATTCTATCTCACAGGCAAGAAATGGCCTTTGATTGTGACCTAGTGACCCTGAAGCACTGCACTGTAAACTTCATACACAGACAGGGCAGAAGTTGAATTCAACCCCCCAGCCCAGGAAACGGGAAGCAAAAGCACCATCCACTGTGCTACAACTTCAGTACTTCATGCATAAAACTTTATTAAGAATGCAGTTACTACCTCGTGTGATTCACAAAATAATAATACTAATAATAATATTAAAATATCAAGATAAATTGAAACCCAGCCTAGAGATAACCAAAATGTTATGGTCTCCCTGCCCTGGAGTAAGGTTCCTAGAAACAGTATAGATCACTCCCTGCAAGCATTAATATGCCATGCATCATTTCTGGTAGTTTAGCTCGCTGGCAAGCAAGCAGTGGCGTAGGAGAGAGTGATATTCGGAGGGTTCATGATAGTAAACTCAATGTGATTATAGACGATAACAGTCTTGACTTGCACTGTGTATCCAGTTAGACTAATTTTTGAAAGATAACAATCCTATGGGGAGCAGACTTAGATAACCCAGGATATCAATTTTAATGTTAACATTAATTCAAGAACACAAGGCTACAAATGGGATAATTCTTATCCGAAAAAAAAAACACATTTTTCGATGCAAAAACGACAATGATGGGAATGGAATATATTATAAAAATGAAATTCAAAATTTTACTGCCTTTTTGGCATGAGCTATAAAAAATTTGCAAAATGATGTGAGAACATTTTTGATAAACTATCATCACTAAATATATGTATGTGTCACACAAAACTATAGTTCAGATTGTGATAATAGATAGTCCAAAATACCATAAAAATAACACAAATGATGACTACGACATCATTCAAATGTTATATTATAGCCTATGTCATATTGAAACCTAAGGTTTTGAAAATGATTGGTTTGTAAGCCCAGTTCTTGGAAAATTATGGCTGGCAAGTAAAATACTGAATTCAGAGTACAGAAGGTTACCGTGACAGTCTCCTGTTGGTGTCCAGCCAAGATACCACATTATTGTTATTGCAGTGTTTATCTCAGCTGTTTATTAGTCGGACAATAATGTCCGGTGGGCGATTGCATGATATATTATGCATACACTGTACATTAAACAAGTTACATCCTCTAGAAGGTGTGAACATAGCAACATAGCGCTAAATCGTTAAAAAACAATACATCAAGACTGATTTAGAAAGAAAACTGATGTAACTGCTTCCAACCTGAAATTATGTACATTATTTTTCATTAATCTTGGTTTTCAATTTATTGCAACCACAGACATGATAAGGTACTAGTTATGGTTAGAGAGTTACACTGATATTAAATACCACCACCAAACAAACAAACAACAACAGTAATATCAATAGTAATATTTGTACCCGTGCCATGCACACTATGCTACTTGGGATAAGCTCCTGGCCCAGTTGCGACTCTGTGCAAGGGCCTGTATCCTAAAGTGAGACTTGATCGTGACTTGCTTGATCCGAGGAAGCCCAGTTTAAACTCACTTTATCTTTGTTCACTTCCTTTTAGCCCAGACTACCTTAAATCTGACTAGTTTTCTTGCTAATTCAAAAATCCTGCTTCATGATGCAGGCTCCAGGATAAGCAGTTGAAAGACAGTTGGATGGAATAATAATAAGTCTGACAGGAAGTGTTGTAAGGTGCTCATCCATCCATCCACCATCCAGAATTAGTTATCTAGCACAGACACATGGTGAGAGTAGAGCCTAGACCAGGAAGCACATGGCTTCAGCACAGCAGCTCTTGGCACACGATGCAGGTCTGTCACAGGACACAATCACAAAGGCACAACTATACACTAGTTCTGAATGGACTGTAGTTGGAATCTCAAGAACCCCGAGAAAATTCGAACAATAATGTAGTGAACATGCAAACGTACAAAATATGTTCTAATATAATTTTACACATTTTCTGATAGATTTTAGGACTAATTATTAACAAAAAACAATGTACACATACTGTAGTGATATATCATATCCCATTGCCAAAAACTTGCCAAAAAGTATAAACACAATTAACAGTCTGTCATGCCCCGCTCGTCCTAGCCTCTCGTCGGCCACGCCCCCTCATCTACCCCGTGTGGATTCCCAGGGTTCATCAGCTGTTTCTCCTTGTTGTGATTAGTCCTGTATATTTCAGTCCGTGTTCGAGTACGTTTCCCCAGTCCTGTCATTAATGTTGCGTGTGCTCCACTGCCCCGTATTAGGACTGTCTTCCTAAAAAACCCTGCATAGCCTGATTCTGGACTCGAGGTCGTGTTTCCTTGCTCCATGCCTCCTCATGTCGTGACACAATCTCGTGTACAGTAGTCTGTGGTCAAGTAATTTTACCATCTGGAAATATACCCGGGGCGGCATGATGGTGCAGTGGTTAGCACTGTTGCCTCACACCTCTGGGACCCGGGTTCGAGTCTCCGCCTGGGTCACATGTGTGTGGCGTTTGCATGTTCTCCCCATGTCGTCGTGGGGTTTCCTCCGGGTACTCCGGTTTCCCCCCCACAGTCCAAAAACATGCTGAGGCTAATTGGAGTCGCTAAATTGCCCATAGGTGTGCATGTGTGAGTGAATGGTGTGTGAGTGTGCCCTGCGATGGGCTGGCCCCCCATCCTGGGTTGTTCCCTGCCTCGTGCCCATTGCTTCCGGGATAGGCTCCGGACCCCCCGCGACCCAATAGGATAAGCGGTTTGGAAAATGGATGGATGGATGGATGGAAATATACCCATATTACTTAATACATTATTATAATAATTCATAAATTTACTACACAGGTTTCTCATTTGCACTGCATCTGAACCTGTATTCTACTCCCCTTCTTGAATGTAGCTCTTACCTTACAGCCCAAAGCCATAAATTCATTCACACATAAGTACATTATAAGCATGCATGGAAGGTAGAGCTACTATATTATGCTAAACTATTATTATTGCACCTATCCTGAAAAGAAAACACCTTCCTCAGAGGATGTCATTAAAATAAAAAGTTATCATACACCAACTATGATCCATGCATCCATCCATTTTCCAAACTGTTTATCCTACTGGGTCGTGGGGGGTCCTGAACCTATCTGGGAAGCAATGGGCACAAGGCAGGGAACAACCCAGGATGGGGGGCCAGCCCATCACAGGGCACACTCACATACCATTCACTCACACATGCACACCTATGGGCAATTTAGCAACTCCAATTAGCCTCAGCATGTTTTTAGACTGTGGGGAGAAACTGGAGTACCTGGAGGAAACCCCACAATGACATGGGGAGAACATGCAAACTCCACACACATGTAACCCAGGCGGAGACTTGAACCTGGGTCCCAGAGGTGTGAGGCAACAGTGCTAACCACTGCACCACCATGCCACCCCCACCAACTATCATAAACTTATCAAAAGTTTCTGTTGCAAATCTGAAGAATAAACACAATCTGTACAAATATATTTCACATAGCCTGAAAATTTGGTAAATCCATTGGCAAGACCATTACTTGTGTTCCTCACTTGTAATTGCAATTTTGAAAATGGACAGTGTGTGGTAGGTAGCATTCTTCAGGTTAAACAAAAGTGTCCAAGCACTAATTATAGTTTACCAATTTCCTTACATTTTTTAACAGAATAATCTTTCAAAACACAACAGAGGAACAATTATGGCTGAACTGTAGCATTTTTTTTCTATTTTAATTACGAGAAAACCAATAGACAGAGATGTTTAAACAGTCATCCTCACTGTCTTCAATTTATGCGTTCACAGAACTTCTCTTATGTGGCGGAAAAGGAAATTGCCTCACGTGTCCCGATTCAATGCAGGTGCATCATGTTAAATAACAAGCTACATTCAATGTCCAAACTCATGATTACAACCAATAGATAATCCAATAAACCCCCCATTATTCAAGCCAACACAAAACACACAGAAAAAAATATATACAAATGAAACTAATAAGAAAACATTTTCATCCGTATTACAAAAAACAAGAAAATCTAAATCTTAATTAAGGCCAGTGTGATATGCATCCAAAGTAAACTGTCAATAGGCTTCTTGTGTTTTTACTTTCATATCTAGTTATCTACACCTCCCAGTAAGTGTAACTTTTGTATGCCGATGAATCTCAGAGTTAGCACTGTATGTTTTTATTGTATAAAATGTTTAAAGCTATTGATTTGGGTAGTAAGTGCACATTTACCGATATCTATTTGGATGCTTAGATAAGCACTGCTTCAGATGCCAAACCTCTCCTCAGGGGCAACTCAGCCATTCCATGTATTTAGCAAATTTCACCACCAGCTAAGTTAATTAACTTGATTAGTTAAATAAAATTAAAAAAAGCTATACAGGGTGTGCTTGTGGTCGAGTCGAAAAAAACAAAGGTGTGTTGGATGGTTGCTGGAAATACTGGGTGATTTTAGCTGGGAGGTTTTGAAATGGCTAAGCTAACACACTTTGACATACATAATAGCGTAATTTTATACCAACAGAAAGATCATATAATTTAAACATTTTTTACTTTTACAGTACTGTAGATAGATCGACAGACAGATGGATAAATAGATAGCTAGAAAGATAGATTGAACACACCATCCATCTTACAGAGCAGGATTCAATTGTCTGCAGAGACCCTCATACACACTATTCCTGAGAATCAATTCAGTGAAGAAAATCAGGGATATAAGTGCATTCATTTTGTATTTACAGAGTCCCAGCACATTATCTCCATCACAAAATACATCACTTTCAGAGCAAGTGAGCAGAGGAAAAAAAGAGTCATTTCGGAAAAGCTATCTAAACATTAGCTTCAGCATACATCATTCAAAATCCGTTGCTTTCATAAGCAGCAGGCTTTATATAAAATTACCCCTCTATTTTGGAAATGAATAGTTGTGTTGATAAGAGGAAATTTGATTATTACAGTAGCATCATTTCATTTCTTCATTTTTTTTCCCTATTTCATAAACATTTGAAAAAAAAGTCACAAATCAGTTAATAGCAACTTCTTTCCTTGCCTGGCTATGGGCTGACATGAATCGCAAATGAAGGCACACGTATAAAGTAATGGATATATTCTACCCACATTTATCCCAAACTAGATAATGTGCATGTGTGTCCTGGGTACAAGAGCCATTAGTAATCCAAAGTGAATGAGTAATAGTATGCAGTTGCCAGGAAAACATTAAAGATTATAAGTAGGATTTTTACCTGTATTTTTTGTCTCCCAATATTTCCAGGGTATCCATGCCTCTACTGTGCTCCTAGTAACAGCCAGCATTTGCTGTTTTATTATTTTAAGATGCCAGTAAAAGCTAGTATTGAAAATGGATGGATGGATGGATGGATGGAATGGCATTTCATTTCAAATTTGCTTCACTAGCATTGCTTTCAGGGTACCAGGAAGCATAGGGCATAAGACTAGATTACACCCTGAACACGATGCCAGTCCATCACCAATTAGAGACACCATTTAGCCTACCAGCATGACTTTCAAAAGCAAAAGGAAACTCACACAACAGGTCTCGATAAGGCTTGATAAGACTAAACTCTAAGCTGGTGGTAAGACAGCCTCCATTGAATGTTAAGTGGACTAAGTCAAAAGCAGAGCTTTTATAGAAAAAAGCACCTCCATTTATAGCTGCCCTCTACATTTCACCAAGCATTCCTTCCAGTCTGATGGGCAGAAGTGACACATGTGGATTGTCATGTATTCCATTTTGCAAGGTGTCCCTGCTTTTCACTCATTCCAACTAGTTTAACTTGCATTTCACAAGCATTGGAGATGTTTCCATATTCAAAAACAACAAGTGATACGGAAAACTGCGTTTGGCTGTTTAACAACACAACCACAACAACAACAACAACAATAATAATAATAATAATAATAATAATATTCCGGATTCCCCCCACAGTCCAAAAACATGCTGAGGCTAATTGGACTTGCTAAATTGCCCGTAGGAGTGCATGTGTGAGTGAATGGTGTGTGAGTGTGCCCTGCGATGGGCTGGCCCCCCATCCTGGGTTGTTCCCTGCCTTGTGCCCATTGCTTCCGGGATAGGCTCCGGACCCCCCGCGACCCAGTAGGATATGCGGTTTGGAAAATGGATGGATAATAATGATGTTTTATTTATATGGTGCTATTCTCACACCCAAGTATGCCTTATAATATAAACAATCCAACACACACACAGACACGCCAACACGTACATACAGACACACAGGTTGTAATTATACCTATGTGGACACTCTCCATTCATTTCTAGGGGGAAAACTCTAAATCCGACATGAGGAACTTAACCCCTGCCCACCCCTAACCTTATCCATAAGTGACCAAATAAATTACGAGACTTTTGGCATTTTTCATTTTTTGAATGCATTCTCAGATCTTTGTGGGAACCTGAAAAATGGTGGGAACATTTGGTCTCCGCAATGTAATATAAACATAATCCACACACACAAAAAACACTCATCAACATTCATGAAATAGATATATGTTATCGTAAGCTTAAAAGCTGAAATAGATTGTACACAAATTGTGCAGATGCTGTGGCAGTGCATTGCACAGATTCGGCGCTACAACACTAACTGCCTAGCCACCCATTGAAGATAACTGAAAGCTAGGTAACGTGAGGAAATTGGAGCCTGTGGATCTTATTGTACGAGCCTGCTTGCAGGGAGGAAGAAGGTCAGAGAGATAAGAAGGGCCAAGCCCATGAAGAACTTTGTAGGCGATAAGTATTACTTTATGTTTGATTTTCAAAGTAATTGGCAACCAGTATGATATAATCCTGAAGAACAGGAGTAATGTGGGTAGATATTTTAGTACATGTCAGCAAACAAGCAGCACAGATTTGGCTCTGTGGAGATATTTGGTAGGGAGGCTGATAAACAATGTATTACAATAATCAAGGTGAGTAGTGATGAATGCATGGATTAATGTTTCAGTATCAGTAACACTGAAAAAGTGACAGGTGAGCAATGCACCAGAGATGGAAAAATGCAGTCTGAACCAGAGAGCTAACATGGAAACTTAGAACTAATAATGTTCTTCAACTGGCATTTGCATAAGCTCTGGCATACAATATAAATCAAATTTACAAACCCTCAAACATCAAAGATATAGTTAAATAAACAATATCAAAAGTACGGGCTTCCCTTCCACTTAATGTGTCCATCAATTCACAGACCACTAAAAATGCCAAAACACAAAACACTCATATCTGTAACAACATTTTACAGATTTTCTTAATGCATCCAATACATAAAGTTCTCGCTTTACTTGCCTTTTTCATCAGCAGAAGTAGTCAATACTAATAGAGTTCCGCTTTTGTCGTTAACTATGTTTTCTGCCTCTTACCACGTATATTCCAGCTACTTGCACTGAGAGACTAAACACTCTTCACAGTTAACTGAAGAGTAATAGTAGCCTGCTGCACAAAGCTGATAATCAACATTTTAAAACGATTACACTGAGTATTTGCTATTGTACTGTTAAATCATTTGGAAATGAGTGATTTTATGACTACTACTACTAATAATAATAATATTATTATTATTAATAATAATAATAAAGATACCCAACAAAATAACTGTTAAAAAAATCATGATTGAATATTGCTGTCAGTGTGCACATTTGAAAGTAAAGTAATGTCTGGATTAACTTGTGACTGGCCTGGTTTCTTATTCATTGGTTATGTGGCAGTAATGAAAAAATGTGGAAAGAGCCTTACAAATTCAAATGATACATGACAAACGGCCATTTGTATTTCATATAAGCCATCGATCTAGATTCAGTGCTCAGAGCAGTCACAGAGACATGACTGTGTGTACGTGTCATTTCCATTCTACTTCTACATTACATTTCAAATTTAATTCCCTGTTATATGTATTCCTGGTCTTAAAATCATTACCCTTTGGCATATTTAATAAAAGGGTCTACTTATATATTTTTAAACACCAGCAATAATTATGCATGCAGTATACCATATGTTTTAATCAATCAGCCAATCAATTAGTCAGTCTATCTATCTATCTATCTATCTATCTATCTATCTATCTATCTATCTATCTATCTATCTATCTATCTAGGTTTTTTTTCTCCCCTTGGTTTTTATGCCATGTCAGACTACAGTCCAAGGGCAAAGGTTTAAGTTTCACTCTCTTTAGGGACCTATTCAGCCCATAATCTCCCCCCCCCCTCCCCCCCCGAAACACACACATTACTCCTATAAAATTGGTAAGGATGTGTCTCTATCCTTCATATCCAAATGTACCTTTGGTACAGTTTGCTGGCACTGAAAGTCCTTAACTGTGGTGGGTAGTTTGGGTTAGAGGGAGGATGATTTGCTGGATTTGTATTGTAAATCTCAAAACTCGGTGGTGTAACTAAAGGCATTATTCATACAAAAAAATCACCTCAACTGGCGTGTTCAGTGTAAATTGGTCACCAATTAAATTGTTACTCTAAAACCCACAGAAAAATGCTATTATTATCTCTGTACAGTTTAAAATATTAATGGATTTTCTGGGCACTCAGATTCCTCGATCCCTCTCTTCGCTGTAATTTACTCCTTTATACCCCCAGCACTGCACCCCCCCTAACTGCTGATTTGCTTTCAGGGACATGCCTGGTGATAAGTGACCCATCTGGCTGCCATTATTACTGCTCGCTGTTTAGATTCAGTCTGCAGCCAAGTGCAGCACACTAAGACCTATATCAACCTCAGAAAATGTGAATTCCCTGCTTTAACTGTCTGTCACCCTGACGCAAGAACTATCAAATAAAAAAGCTTCAATACTCAAAATTCTACCTTATTATACCTACACATAATTACAGGTTATTACTCCATTAATAAGGCACTGTTTTTATTACTCACATTTGTCTTTCAATTAAACATTACAGTTCTCATATTGTAGTCTGGTGGTCTATAATGTAGAATGGGAACTAAGCCTATAAACATAGAAACAAGACAAATACTCAAGAGAACAGCAGTTATCTTAAGCAAAAACCCCACCAATGTCGAGCTATATGCTCAGATATCTGGCCAGTTATCAGGAAGATTTCACCGCTGGGCTGCAGCTGTACAGAAATCACCCATTCGTTTTAATTTGTGACAGAAGGAATATATTTTTTACTGCATCACCATTCGGTCAAACTTCCTTTATTCCTTGTTATAGTCATCGCTACCTGGCATTCATCTTAGTAATGCTAAGTTCACACTGCACGAATTTCCAAGTCGTCAGATTGCTATACCGTTCATATGTACGGGGTTCCATTTGTGGCTAAAATAATTTGATATACGCACTATCCATGTCGACTGAACATGTAACAAAACATTTGCCTATCAAATTTAAACTGTACTTTTTGTCTTAGCACATGCTTTATCATCCTCCATCCTTGTTGTTTGACTCGTCATTATGTATGTCATCCTGATGTGTTGTCTGAATGTGTTGTTATGAATTTCGTCTTGATGTGTTGTTTGTCTGTGTTGTTTTGCTTCTGGCTGGTTAAATGTAAAGTGCTTTGTGACAATGACTGTTGTAAAAAGCGCTATATAAATAAAATTGAATTGAATTCGAGGCCTGCTGTATAATTCTCCCTGTTGTTTGTATTGTTCTGCTTATCGTCTTCTTGTAACATTCTTAAATATACCAATCATTCTCCAATATGCTTTGGTTTTTTCATAGGTATTCAACAACCCACAAAAATAAAAGTTTGAATTCCTTCACTTTTTCAAGTCCTAGATAATGTAGTTTACCAGCATTTCCTGTACATCTTATATATGAAAATGCACTATAGAAGTAAACTTGAATGAATCTACTTCTACAGGAACACAGTCAGGAAAACGGAGAATAGTAAAGCAGAACTAGAAGCAAAACAACATAGACAAACCGCATCAGGATGACATGCATAACAATGCAGTCAAAAAACAAGGAGAACGACACATCAAAACAACGTGAAGGACAGCAGTCAGACAACACTTCAGGACGACATGCAGAACGATGTAGTCAAACGACATGGAGAACAACATCATGATGACATGTTGACATATTTGTTCGACAAGCAATACAAGTCAAACGATAGGGAGTACTTAGACGACAGAAGTAGAGCTTAAAGTTGAACTGTTTTGTCAGGTGCACAATAAACAAAAATGTATTTATCACAGGTGAAGTACAGTTCGAAGTTGAATAGACAAAGACAATTGTTTTATTATATCTTCAGCTGACATGGAATGACAGCTATTGACAAATTTTTGGCACAAATGCAACCCCATACATATAAACAATAACAGTGAAAATCATATAGTGTGAGCTTATTTCCCCTGGCCAATAGTGCTTTAGAAAAAGGGTTAGGGCTGCCCACCTCATTTCCATGTGCATACAAATGAATTAAAAATCAATTTAAAAAAATCTTTGCAATAAAAAATTAAACAAATTTATTTTTCTATAAATGTTTGGAATGAAAAATTAAAATAATTTGTTTTACTATTGATTTATTTATTTATGATTATGTTACATTTCATCCTCCATAAGTGTGTGCCCTGAATTCAGTAAATTCTCCTGCTTTGTGCTATCCTATGTTTCTTAGGATAGACTCCTGGCCCACTGTGAACCTAAACTAGATGGTCGTTATAGAAGATGGACGCTGTAAATGAATTTAATTGGAATTTTGCTGTGGCTAATAGCATAAATCCTCTTTCATCACTACAAATGCAATACAGATGATTTTACCACTGAAGTTCAAATGGCAATCTGATAGGTCAGGACTCCTTTTCCAGGCTCCATGAGAAAAGAGAAAATTAAGGCCTTTACAGAATGGAGCAGAGGAAATGCCACATTCAAATTTAAAAAGCCAGACCCTGTATAGTAGCTATTATTTTCTAAAAATAAGACCTCGGTAATTGGCAGTGGGGTTACCTGGTGGCTGTACCACACATGCTGTTTTTGATCATACTTCAATATTTTCTGTATATAAATATATATATATATATATATATATATATATATATATATATATATATATATATATAAACTGCAAAATTAATAAAGGTAAAGCTGTGTTCCTCTGCTGTGCCCCCCTTCAGTTTTTAACCTAAGTGGCACGCTACAGACACCTTGATATCTTCTAAGGGAAGTGTTTCCATGGCAGCAGTAATCAGGCTAGCCTTCACATACAGTACATGGGTCTTAATGTAAAAACATAACTAACGTATATGGGGTTTTCTGGAAAACAATGTCCATGCTAAGTGAAATGTATGGCTCATATGGTGGGTTAAAAACACAGTAGTTTTGCTCGATAAACCTTTTCTGTTCTTTGTATATAGTGTTTCTGCCAGCACCAGCCACAGTGGTCATTGGCTAGAGACCAGCATACATGCACAATGCTCTGGGTCCACCTGACACCCACCTGAATGTCACTAAACGAGTTAATAAATTGACTACTGTCGATATGAGGAGAGGGCATGCTCTGTGGGTATTTCAGGCAGCCTTTAGCCACATATCAATTCCACTCTCTCTGCAACAAATGCTGCCAATTTAAAATATAGGCCATAAAGGAAGAAATTACCGGCTCCAGAAATGGTTTGGGGAAAGCAACAGAATATTTCAATGTATCACAATACTTCGAATGGCAGCTGTTGGAACAGATGGCTAAAAACTAATGCATGCTTCTGAAAGTGTTCAGTTTTCCCTAATTCTGTTAACTAATCTTGTCTTCACATTCTCTCCCTGATCGCATGATTTGAACTGAATGTCAAAAAGTGAGGGATTTCAGACATCTTCCTTTAAAGGTGGGGTCTGCACTCACAGTAATTGCCATTTTATTATGAAGAGAAAGGGACCTTGGAGAGTCGTGGTGACTCATCCATTTTTGTTGCCTGATAAGGATATCAGGGACTATGGGAACATTCAGATCTGATGCTGCTGAATGGGAGGTCCAGTACGACATATGGACACACATCGCCTAGCCTTCGATGGCAAAACAGTCAAAGGAGTGATGTCAGCTCTGGGCTGTTTGTCTTTACAAATGTATTTCTAGGTACAAACGATATTTCATGTTGTAATAATTTGAGCTGAATATGTTTCCATGTAGCATTTAACTGCATACAGAAACTTCATAAACTGAAAATGCATTCAGACAAAGAGTTTAGTTAAATTTTGTGCCTTAAGAGGAATATAAAGAGCCTAAATTTTTGTTTTAAGCTTCTAAGAGCCTCTTTTGAATAAATGAATACCCCATTCTTCATAAAGAACTTTCTGGCAATGCTGGAGTGGATAATTGGGAGAATTCCCTGTGCCCCCCCCCCCCCCCCCCGGTTGCCCCCAACCCCAATCAAATTCAACTGCCTGAACCATCCCAACATGGGATGTGCAATTCCTAGACTGAAACGCAGTCCCACTCCAGCTCCATTCTCTAATTGCTGCTGGTACGTTACTTAATTGAGTAATACCCCACTCATCGTGAAGAATTCTTGCTGTTTCCATACTGAGGTACCCTTGTGGAATACAGCAAATTGGTCATTTCCAAGCATACTATCTGTTCTCCACTAGCTAATGCTGCCACATCTTACTCTTGAGAGTGATGAGAAAGTCAATAGCCTGAATGCAGCAATGTGTCATAAAATGACAGCATTGGAGAACCCTGTAGGATCTCCATAAATAACTTATTTTACCCCTTTAAAACGCTTACATTTGTTTACCTAGTACTGCACCATTACAAACCAGTTACAAACCACAGGCAAGCTTTTTCTGCTATAAATTTAGCTATATAAATAGATCATACCAACATTGGAAACCATCCATCCATCCATCCATCTATTTTCCAAACTGCTTATCCTACTGGGTCGCGGGGGGTCCGGAGCCTATCCCAGAAGCAATGGGCACGAGGCAGGGAACAACCCAGGATGGGGGGCCAGCCCATCGCAGGGCACACTCACACACCATTCACTCACACATGCACACCTATGGGCAATTTAGCAACTCCAATTAGCCTCAGCATGTTTTTGGACTGTGGGGGGAAACTGGAGAACCCGGAGGAAACCCCACGACGACATGGGAAGAACATGCAAACTCTGCACACATGTAACCCAGGCGGAGACTTGGTCCCAGAGGTGTGAGGCAACAGTGCTAACCACTGCACCACCATGCCGCCCCCCATTGGAAACCAATAACTTATAAAACACTATTAATACAGTGTATTATAAAAATTGTATATTGTTTTTGTAAAGGTGTAAAATGCAACTTCATATTACAAAAATACTAAACTGTCAATTAAAGCTGAGGTATTTCTCATGAAATCAGTTCTCATTAGTGATGGATTTGCTCTTAATAACTAAAATTAGTTCAAATGTAAGAGGTATATATAATTCCAGATATACTTAAAGTATGCAAAGTACAAGCAGAAACAGAAAATGGATGGAATACAAATATGTAGTGTAATTAGATGGAATTTACATTAGATTGTTGGTTCAAATAGAAATGGAGGAAGAGGTTCCATAGGGATTATGAAAAGTTCTGGTGATGGATATACACTACTCACAATAAGTTAGGGATATTGCAATGTACACGAGTGCTTCTCCATTTTGCTCTGAATATTAATGAAATATGTAAAAGTTCCCTTTGATATTACTAATAATGTAGAGAAGAAACAGCATTGTCATTAGCTTAATATTTATTACCCCAAAAATTTTGACAATAATGGTGTTTCCACCATTTGCCGCAATGACAGCTTGACAGCAACGTCTCATGCTCCTCACTAGCCTCATGATGTTGTCCTGAGGTAATGCGTTCCACTCTTCCACAAGTGCTACACGCAGTTCTGCCAGGTCACGTGGGGGTGGGGTACGATCATCCAGACTCTGCTTCAATTGGTCCCAGATGTGCTCTATGGGGTTCAGGTCAGGGGACATTGATGGCCATACCATGAGGCACTCCAACTTCCTGATGTCGAGCTGTGACAATTCTGCAACTATGTCATGGAGCATTATCATCCATGAACAGAAAGTTGGGGGTGTGCTGGTGGAATTGGGGGATGATGATGGGTTCAATGATGTCTCTGAGGTAAGAACGTGCAGTGACTGAGCCATGGACAATAACCAAATCTGTTTTGCGCGGACTGGTGATGCCTGCCCAGACTGTTGCACCTCCTCCACCAAAGCAAACCCTGGGGACCATGTTGACCTCAGTGTATCGCTCTCCTTGCCGTCTCCAGCAACGCTGACGGCCATCATTTCTGTGCAAGGTGACCCGACACTCATCAGTGAACAGGACGGTAGACCACTGCTGCATTGTGCATTGTGCCCACTGCAAACGTTCACGGCGGTGTCTTGGTGTCAGTTGAGTCACCTGCAATGGTCGTCTGGCATTCAAGCCAAAGCGGTGGAGTCGGTTGCGAATGGTTTGTCTGGAAACCGTAGTACCCCGCGCATCTCGTAAACGGGCCTGCAGCTGTGTGGCAGTTGCATAACGATGTCTGAGTGCAGTGGTCCTTAGGTACTGGTCATCGTTGTGGTCTGTCACTCGTGGGGCTCCACTCCTGGGTCTGTCCTGAACTCTGCCAGTAGTTCTGTGTCTTGATGCAAGTCTGCTGATGACACTTTGAGACACACCAAGTTCACGAGCAACATCTGACTGCCTGCCACTGACCCGAAGGCACGCCATGGCCAGGTGGCGCCGGTCGTCCGGTAAGTGACGTCGTGTGTTCATGGCTGTTTGACTGATGAACTTGGAATGACTTGCTGACAATACCAGCTTTTTATCCCCACAGACTGTTGAAATTGATGCCACATTGAAAAAGGTTGTGTTGTGGCATTGGCCCCAATAAGGCACACCAGTACACAATGAGACCATTACATGGAAAACACAAGATGAGGTGTGTCTATCACCCCAATACAATTGCCTCCCTATCCCAAAAATGTCTGAAGTGTAACAAACACCGTATGCATGACATCCACTGAGTCTCTCACAATATCCCTAACTTATTGTGAGTAGTGTATATACAAAAGTTGGGGAATGAATTAAACAAAATAGTGACACAACACTATATACAAACTGTTCTGCAGGCATTCAAATGAAAAAAAAAAACATATACACAAAATTCTATGAAAGTTAGAATAAATTTTGTTGTATTTTGTCTGTGATTGGTGCAAGTGATTGCACCAAGCAGAGGGTCATGGCAGATATCTTCTTAAGGCATATTAAGTCAGGTGTCAGCGGGTTGAAATAAATACTCAATAAGACCTTGAGCTGTCTCATGAATAGATATGATTCCCTTTTTTTCTATAGCCAGCAAGGCTGATTTGCCATTTTTCACTTCTCTAAAAAATAATTGACATACTTATTTTCCTACTGGGCGTGGTTAGCACTGTTGCTTCACACCTCTAGAAAGAGGGTTTGAGTCTCTGCCCTGGATCCATGTGTGTGGAGTTTGCATGCTCTCCCTATGGGGTTTTCTCCGGGTACTCAGGTCCCCTCACAGCCGAAAAACATGCTAAGGTTAATTGGAGTTACCAAGTTGTCCGCATGTGTGTGTGTGCCCTGGGAATGTTGTTAGTCCCTGTTTCCAAGCAGTCTACTTCCCACACGCGTTTTCTGCACTCCTCTGTTACCACACTCTAAAGACTCATTTGTGAATACATCAGTAGATACTGGTAGTTTCCCAACTCTGTTATACATTTCAGAGGAACACTTAGATGCAAATTAGATTATTTGTGTAAATATATCCATCTTAAAATTCTTAGCTGGTTTAAAAGTCTTTGTACGAATTAATATTTTATTACTGTGTTGTACGTATTCTGTGCCCAGCCCACACAAGTTTATAAGCATAGTGACATTTTATGTGCTAAGGGCTCTGTTATGCGTCGCAGCTTTACAGATTATAAACATAGTCACTGTCACCTAATAACCCAAAATGCTAAATTTTTAAGTTCATATTTTGCACACATAAGTTTAAAAGAATAGCCGAAGTACACCAATATATTAAATGAAATAGCAGCTAGAACTACATTAGTAAAACCATAATAATCTTCCAAAAGAAAAACTAATTATATAATGGCTCCCTATATTTGTCCCAGGCTTCTTGTAAACAATGCTATTTTATAAATTTCATGATTGAAAATCCAGTATATGGTGTAATAATCCATAATAATCTCTAATCTAAATTACCTCACAATGCTGATATATTTACATTTCAAAATAGTTTCTCTGTCTGAATGTCACAAAAGGACATTTACATTTTCATCCTATTCTAAATCACGAAATAAACACATTCCTGTTCTTATCATATCTACCTTTTACAATATGCAGTGGAAGTATACTAGACCTTAATTGTGCACATAAGAACCTGTCTTCTCGTTAAATGACACAATAGCACATTTTGAATTATTTTTAATTACAGCAAATTTAATGACAGTATGTAATTTTGTTTCACCCAAACTTTTCTTTCCAATGAAGTATAACTGAAATACATTGTCCTTAATATCCCTGACATTACTTCACATTTTATAAAAAATCAGGTGTCTGTATCCTGCTTTGTTAAACACCTGTTGCATGTGGGTGGCTCATGGTCCACTAATTTAATAGTTCCACTTAAGTTATTTGCTTCTATTCAGTCTGTCCCAAACCAGACATGGTATTGTTAGGAGTAGCAGTGACAGAATGTCAAAGTGACCATCAATGAGCAGTCTTCAAACTTCCCCAGTGTGGCATAAAATAATATAGGTGTCTTGAATTTTTGCACTATTATGGCAAGACATCCAGTTGCGTTTCTGTATCCCCAGTAATCTTGCTGGATACAGATAATTCTCGCCTGCCCTTTCTTTGTGCAGTTCACTTTCTGAAAGTGTGCTAATACTGATGGATGTGATGGCAATGCAAAGTGGGAAAAGTCCCATCTCATGAGGAGAGAAGAAAGCAAGTTGAGACAGTGAGGGGAAAGTTCAGAGATCTTCATTACTGCTGGGTGACATTTCAAGTCTGGTTCCAAAGAGTAGAGTGGACTGAGGTTCCTGACCTGCCCTTAATTACGGACACTGACCGTCTACCACATTAAATTTTAAATGTGACTGTGGCCTCAGGTTTATAAAAATACAGCGAATATGGCTGAAAAAGTGAAAATACATTGACCTATAAGAATGCATTGCACAAAGCCAGGTATTTTTGTATTATGTCGAACCTCATATATGACATATATAAAAATATGTTATTTGTCAATTATTTATTTGGTAATTCACAAGAAATGGTTCAGGGATTCTTTTTCGATCGAGATAAAAAGGATTCATTTGCATGTTTTGACCATATGAATTCTAAATGTGATTTTAAGTGGAATAGATGCATTTTTGAGCCTTTAGGAACCTACTCCTTGGAGCAGCACAGTGCTTAGCACTATTGCCTCATAACTCTGGGGACATGGTTCAAGCTTCTGCCTTGGATTCATGTGTGTGGAGTTTGCATATTGTTGTTGTAAGGTTTCCTCCAATTTCTTTGGATTTCCCCAACCTTCCAAAAACATGCTAAGATGAACTGGAGTTGCACAATTGTCTGTATGTGTGAATGGTGGATGTGTATCTGTGTGCCTGGTCCTGGGCTATTCCCTGCCTTGCGGGTGTAGTTTCTGGGATAGGCTCCAGACCCCCCGTGACCCTGCATAGGACAAATGGATGGAGGAACCTCTGCCTGTACAGTAACTGTAGCACCACTTTAGTGTTGTCTAATTGTTGTATTGGAGACCGACAGGAAATTATTTAAACTTGATGCTAATGTTTCAAGACCCTTCTGATCTCTGGGATATAAATAACATGGTGTCTCGCTGGATTCCAAGAGTTGCCTGACACACCTGTCAGAACTAGCATGATTCTGAGAGCCAAGCACACTTGCCAAAAGTCAAAACTGGAAGAATCTTGTGTGTTCAGCAGTAGCATTCCTAATTATAAAAATAAAACAAGATTAGAAAATGGAATATAACGATTGTTTAAAATTATGTGAACTCACTGTGACACATATTGTTGCATTGGAAGAAAATATGAAAAAAAACTGAATTCATCTGAAATTCTGGAAAGCTGTCACTTTCCAAGGTTTAGTTAACGGCACCAAAAGGCACCAGTGAACAGTCAGAAGCATTATCCTTCTGGAGAATTCCAACATTGGACTCCACCCTATAAATACATATATCAACAAGTACCTGCTTGTTTGGTAGATCTTTGAGGGTAGTGGTTTCCTCAGACTGGGCTCAGTCATCAAAACCCTTTTACGGGTTTTCAGGAACACGGAGAGCTCTCATAGATTTGTCAGTCTTAGCTTGTCAGTGTTTTTCCCTTAGGAACTTTGATAGACTGCTTACATTATTTTGAAACTTTTCGGTCTGTCTCTGTCTGATGTACTTGCATATGGGATGCTTTTGGTTTTAAAGACTCTGGGGAGATATTAGTGAATCATGAACTTACCTCTGGGACTTACCTTAGTTTGTGGCCTCATATGTTCAGATTATTCTTTTGTTAAAAGGCTCAAAGACAGACTGTAGGCTTCTTTGTACCGCCTGTTTATACTCCCTTGTGGAGATTTTTGAATTTAGTCTTTCCTTGCCTGAATAAAATTATCATTAAGAATTAGTCTCCCTTACCTTTGATGTTGGCATTTGAGAAACCAAGGGAGGCAAAAGTCTTCTCAGAACTTTATTTAAGAAACACATATTTTTTTTTTTTTCACTTTCAGGAGGGGAAAATGGAATGTAACACCTTGAGTGGCCATTATGGATATCTCATGATACCATTTGGCTTAGCAAACAGTCCAGACATCTTTCAATTACTTGTGAATGACCTTGTAAGCAAACTCCTCATTTTTTGTGTATACCTTGATGATGTGTTAATATTTCTGAGACAGAACATATTCAACATGTGACACTAGAACTTGAATGGTGGTAAAGAATAGTTTATATATGAAGTGTGAGTTTTTATGTGATTCAGACCACATTCCAGGGATATAACATCTCTCTAGCACATACCTATACAAATTTGATGCTAATGTTTCAATACCCTTCTGTTCTCTGTAACAAAGACAACTCTGGGACAACTCTGTTGTGAAAGGCGCTACAGTATATAAAAATAAATTGAATTGAACTGAATACCCTACAGTGCCCAGGTCAAGACGAATAACAAATGGCCAATTCTCACCACGGTCACATGAGTTCCAGGAGTTATATAGTTTGCTACATAATCTTTATGCAGAACTTTAGTTCTGTAGCTGTGCCCATCCCAGCATTGATAAAAGGGTTTCCCTCTTAGATCGCATGGTTGATGGCGGTACAAGCCCACCTCAATAAGCTGACACATTGATTTACTTCAGGTCCCTTTCCTTCCCGTCCTAACACAGATTCTTTATCATATGCCTTTAAGACAGGAATTAGTTGCAGTGTTCCCTCAGAGATGGAAAATTTGACCTGTGCACCATATTTTCTCAGTGTATTTCAATAGTTGAACAGACTGCTTTCTAAACCTTAAACCAATGTAGACTTGGAAGTGTGGAGACAGTGCTTTTTTCGCGGACAGCTTACTCTACATGGAGCAAGCTGAGGGAGGCGTAAAGACAATTTCCCCACGGAGGGATCAATAAAGTATCAATTATTATTATTATTATTATTATTATTATTATTATTATTATTGATAGACTAACTATTCCAGTTTCGCCCTCTCTTACCACCCAGGGTCCAGGAATACTAAGGCCAGTGCTCTCTTTTGTCAATAATTCAGAGAAAGTTAGTTGGCCCAACTCCATCCCACCCTTGTCTCATACAGTTGCTCCAGTGTAGCTGTCTCTCAAAGATAGAATCAGGCCAGTGCAACTAACTGAAGCTGTTCCTGGCAACATTCCTGGGAGATGGTTCCATCATCAGTCTGCTAAGAGGTATTGCAATTGGGGTCATTGTTCCAAGTTGATGGGACACAAAAGTATGATACTAGAATCCCTATTGTTTCTGTAAGATTAAGGATAAGAAATTCATGGTTGTCATAGCAATCTGAACCTGTCAAAAGTCCTTCACCCTCATATATCTGCAGACGTTGTGACAGAGTTCTCGAAATCAGAGGGTAATATGATTGTTCAGGTTATATTGGTTTGGTTTTCCAGGAGGGTTGGGCAATAAATCGATAATGATAATTATCGCAATGTAATTTTCCTGAACATTAATGTGGCCAGTGCTTCATGAAATCACTCTCTCTGTAACTGCTTGTCAGGACTGGCAATGAAGCACAAGCACAGACACAGCTATAAAAACACAAACGGGGCATTTATTGAACAAATGAGAGAATGCAATAAGGCAGGCAGGTAGATGAAAGGTGACAAACTCAAAAAAACAGGGCAACTCACCGATAGAGCAGGTAAGTCCAAAGTGATCCGTCCAATTAGGATAATCCGGCGGAATCCAAAACACAAGTCCACAGTAAAATTCAGTCCACGAGAAATTCAGACAGTAAAAATCCAGAAAAGATTTCAGAAAGGCTAGTAAGAAAGTGTGCGGTGACTGCCACAAGTTACAGTGCATTGAGAATGGGCAACCTATGCACAACAAATGCACAGCAGGGTTTATTGAGTTAGTGGAACAGCCCACAAACTGCTGTGCTGGTAATACATGTGAGTCAAGGGAGAGAAAAGAGATCAAAAGAGTGTGACAGAGATCTTCAGTGTTGGTGTCAGCAGCCACAACATCTTTTTAAAAAGGAGATATCGTGGATAAAACAGGTAAAAAGGACACCAGTTGCATGGCAATACTTTTTTTAAAGGAGCCTATGACATGCAACAAATTTTTTCTGATTATTGTAATCTCTGCCAAAAACTTGTGCCAACTAAGACTCGAAATACTATGCATATTTCATCACTAGAAGCGTTACCTTCCAGTAAAACATACAGAATGCAAGCAGTAAATGCGAGTACTGTAACAGACACCAGAAATTTGTGTTGCAATTATAGGCCTGTTGCGATAAACAATAAATCAAAGAATTGCACGATAATTAAAATGAGGTCGATAATTTTTCCGGCTGTGATAATTTTCATTTGCATGCTTGTTTGTTTTCCTCGTGTCTCTCTCTACCAAATGGGAATATCGGCTGTTTTTAGCAAACCGGCTCATTTGGCTCAGCTCACCAAGAAGACCCGGCTCTTTCGGCTCCTAAATGGCTGGTTTTAAAAAACCAGTCCCTCTTTTCATTTAACCTGATGCTGATTAGCATGACCTGATTTGAGCTTGTTAAAAATAAGACGCCGTCTCGTGGGCGGGTTTTTTTGGAAGACAAAGTGTTCCAGCCACTGTCGTCCTTAATGTTTAGGCAGCTCAAAAACCTGAACAATTCTATAAACATTAATAAAACGGCTCTTGAACAGGAGTCGGCTCCCATCGTTGACTAAAAAGAGTCGGCTCAAAGAGCTGTCTTGTTCGCGAACGACACATCGCTAGTAATGAGATAACTCTTGTGTCAGTGGGCTCTTTGCACATCAGCTTCCACATTCATGGAAATGCGGCTCGCTCATTTCCGGTCTGTGAAAAATGGCATTGGTTTATACATGCCGTTTACAGGACTTGCCCAAACTTATGATCAACGTCGTACATCGCGTTTGTAAATCCTTCTGCAAAGTACCAACGAGTAAAGTAGAGAAAGGCTTTTAGATGTTTGCCTTGTCTTACATCCATGGATACGAAGGGGAGTCTTATTTGTTCAACTTTGTGGCTGGCATTAGACTGAGACATGAAGAAGAAAAAATTGGTTATGATGATCATCCGATTATAATTATCAATTTCGCCCAGGCGGACGTGTTCACTACAAGCGGTAAAGTAAAATGTGGCAATAAAGTATATGAATATGTTTATATGCAATGAATTATATTTCTTGCTCGGAATTTGCCAGACTAAAGTAGCTACGGATTTGCATACGGCCTGTTGAGGCACCTGCTTTTACTCATATGGAGTGTTTTGTTGTTAATTAGCTTTTTTGTTTACAAAGGTCCTAACTGGCAGTTTTGCCTGTTTTCCCTGTCTGAGCCTAATGTTTAATATTGTAAGGGCAATTTTGTTTACAAAAACTTCATAATCCATTTTATTTTTTGTTTTTGATTGCATTTGCTTTTTATTCAACTGCATCTTTGTTAACAGAGATTGAGAGTCCATTTTATTTATTGTTTTTGGGGGTTTTGTTTATTTATTTTGGATATTAAAAATATCTTCCAGTCCCAGTGTTAAATGTTCTTTAGAAATTAAACTTTATTAATCGTTGAAAGGGTGTACTTGCATTAATATGCCATTATTATTACATCAGTTGAAAATGGTCTCACAACGGTAATATTATTGTTTATCGTGACAGGCCTAGTTGCAATTTCCTCTCCCATCCCATATTGGGTCAAAACAGGATTCAGTATTTTATTTTTCAATATCAATAAAACAAGAAGTAAGCCGTACTGCAGGCGTATAATATATATATATTATTAAAATTACATTTTAGTTCAATTTGTTGTCTTTTCAAGTTCATGTTGCAAAGGGGTTTTTAAGCATGAATGGAGTCTTACAGCAAAAAGAATAATGAATCATTATTGAAATTAATCACACAGAAATTATATTGTGATAAAATATTTTGCAATATCACCCAGCCTTATTTTCAAGAGCTGCTCACATTGTTCCATCCACCCATTTTCTGTACTTGTTCATCCTATTCAGGGTCGCAGGGGGTCTGAAGCTTATCCCGGAGGATACAGGTGCAAGGCAGGGAACAACCAAGCATAGGGTACTAACCCACAGCAGCTGCTCACATTGTTCCCCTGAAATACCTCCAATTAGTTAAACTGACTGCATACATAATTTGTCTCTGTGGTGGTGTGACACTACAGATTACAACTGGTATGGTCTTGGACTATGTTAATCATTGCATTTTAAGGGTTTAGAGGCTGTCATGGACTGTTCTTCATATCTTCATGATTCCATGCTTTTTTGGGACTTCAGAAGACCTTACCAGAAACTGGACAACAGGATGTACTGTTTTCCCTCTCATCCGAACCAGGGTAGAAGGTGTTGTATTCCACCAGGAATCTGCTTTTGCAGACAGAGTCTAGGAAATTCAGCCCTTGGTTCACTCGGCCCTTTCAAGTTGTGAGATGTCTTAATGTTGTTGCATACTAGCTAGCCATTCCTAGGATTATCAGTAAGTTTGGTGCTTTATGTCTCTTTGTGGAAAGTATTTTCAGCTTTCTAGTATCTTCAGACTATGAAAATTATTGTGAAACTCTTTGGCCATTCTTTGGTGATTCTGGGAGGTATTCACAAACTGTGATGTTACCTCTGACACCTTTATTTGGAATATCACATGTACTGATTACTTTTTTGTTAAAGGACTCAAGGGAAGACATTTGGATTCTTTGTATTGCCTGTTTATACTGCTTTGTGGTTTTGATACTTTCTTAATGTGTAACAAGTAAACTATGAGATGTACAAATATATTCCAAGTCGATTTTTTTTTCTTTCGCACATGAGAAACATTTCCCTTTCTGATGTTGTTTTACCATAGTAATACACATCCCATATGACTAATATTGCCAAGACCTGTTTATGTTGAAAATTATTTTTAACTGACTGCAAAGAACTAAAAAACAAAAGTGAATGCATGATCATGTCCAGTAATTACTAATAACTGTGTGAAATAATCTTTCAAACTTTTCAAACTAATTCCATCAAAAACATCATCAATAGAAATTTTAAGCTAGTATTTAAATATATGACTTAGTATATCACAACTTATAATACTAACTAATTTGTGCTAAAGCTTAAATTTTGCCAATTGAAATCCCCATCTCCCCATCCCTAGCCACCAAACCATTTCCACGCCTGCTTATCCTATCTCAGAGGAATCGGGCCTGAGGTGGGAAATAAACCAATATGGAGCACCAACCCATCACAGGACACTCCAATTAAATCTATCAATGAACTGAAATTTTATACATACTAAAAAAAATAAAAAGACAACATGAGCAAATACAACTGGATGAAAATAACATTGCATTATAAATAAATAACGCGTTATTTAGAGTGAATAGTTATGCTATTAATCGTTAAGAATCATGTGTAATTTTATCTATTCCTGAAAGACAAAACCACTAAAACTCCTAAAACAACCTAGAATGGTATTCGTCCTTCTAGAAAGTTATGCTGTCTGCGCTACTTGTACATATTACACCTAACAACAGCACCCTCTATCGAAACTCAAAGCCCACGGGGAGGGGTTTGCATTTTTCAGCTAACATTATTTTGAATGACAGCGTATCTTCAGTGTACGCAGTGTATCACTGCTTTATCCAGGTGGGCACAAATGTGTTCAGTTGCAGTAGGAAGTATTATTGTAGTTTACGCATATACATTTCAGTTGGCAAAATTTAGATCCAATTTAAACAGTAATACGGTATTTAACCAGTGTGTCATATATGGGCTTAAACAGAAAAAACGATTGGCTTCAATATCAACGTTGTCACGCAATTACAGAAGCTACTGTTGTACATGCAGTAGTCTACAGAAGCTAGAACTTTCGTATATAAAATTATAAAAAGTCTTCACATAAAAAAGGCAACGATATACTGCGACGAAATAACTAATTGTTTTTTTCAGAACTGATTTTAATTTGCACAACCGTTTAATTAAACAGTTCGCAGTCGTGATGTGCGCATTTTCGTACATTTAGCGAGTATGCTGGGAGTTAGTCATTGCGAATTATTGCAAAGCAATTAACTATAGGCCTATTTTTGTAATGGGAGAAGGTTAAAAAAAAGTGGCGAAATGAAATAGGCAACTACTTAACGCTTCGTAGTCTCTCTGCCATATTGCACTACATAACCGGATGATGGTGCTTCAACAGGTAAAGGTACGTGCAGAAAAATATTACACGCGTTTCTCATGTCTGCTCCTGTAGTAGCACGTCTTCTGTATTTGTAATTTCAGTAAATAACACCAAAGAAATTAAATCTTTTTATGCCCTAACCACAAATAAAAAGACTGTACCGCATTAAATTACATCGAAAAAGAATAATCAGGAAATGCAGGCACACGAGTTTTAATTAACATGCAAGTAAAATATATATTGAGCAAAGAAAAAAAAAAACGCATTTCGGTGGTAGAGGTTATAGATTACTATCTATGAGCCATTTCTCTCACACTGATCCTTATATATGTAGTTTTCCTTGAGGTTTCATTATTTCATGCTTAAATTGAAGCCTAAATCACTTAATAGCTGCAAAAATAAAATGCAAAAACGTTTTAAGTTTGACTTAAATTTACCAGACCGAGTGTGACAAATAACCTACTTCATTAAATGTCTGCATTTTAAGTGCAAAACATAAAATTAAAAATAAACCTACAGTAACACTGACAGTTGCACAACATTGCAATGCAAGACAGTAGCAGTGATTCTTAAAAGGTAGTCTATTACCGCATCGCGCAAGAAATCCAGAAAAGATGCGTAAGCCTTCGCCTTCACATATTAACGGCAAAGAAAACTGACTAATCTAGTTTGCATGATATGCTGCCACGATCATATTCAATGGAAGTGAGTGCTGCGTTGTTGTAAATTGCCATTTAAAATAGCTTACCTTTATACAAGTTGCTTTCGCATAAGTATTCCAACAAGCCGTCCCATCAGCCTATACAGCCTTCGATTACTTCTGCGAGACGGTAGGTGAACATCCCTTATTGTCCATCTGTCTATTGACACTCCAGGTACCGATTTAATTGATTAAATATGGGGAAAATGAACGACGTTGAATCTTATAAGGAAAAAAGTGCTAAAGATGGTAAGGGACAACAATTTAAAACTGTAATATCCGAGCACGGTCCATGCACTCCGTCTTTCCGTAGCTTCTTTAAATCTTCGAAGAATAATTAAAAAAATTGAATATACTAACTGCAAATGTAATGCTTGAATGCGAGATATTCTGTAGACGGTGTCCCCTGTCCACATACAAGCAGACTCATTTTTTGTCACACCGCCCTAGTCAGCGCTGAATAATGGCTTAAACTGTTAAACTGGGTTCGAAACCGCTCGTCCAATCAGCACTGGCAGATTGAGGTAGGGCCCCCTCTGTTTGGCAAATAGAAGAACAACCCCCCCCCCCCCACCCTGATTCGAGTTTTGCTACAGCCCTTAATTCTTAAACCATGCTTAACAAATGGGCTTTATGGGCACTTACAAGTTCTACTTGTAAATTTAAAACGGTAATTATAGAGTAACAATAATATGAATGAATCACGCATGCATATTTTTATGAAAATTGCAAATTGAAAATAAAATATTGCGGATTATTATTGAGGTTTTGAAAAGTATATAAGATGATACTCAATACCATTTAAAAGAAAATACAACTGAATGCCAAATAAGGAAAATCTATGTCTCCTATTCAAACGCTATTTAATCACCGCCGTTTTACCTCAGCACTTAGGTCTACATTTGATAACATCTGGAAATTCGTCCGTGGTCCTCGTTGCAATATAATGAGAATAAATTATGCTTTATATTACATTCTATGCCCACACAGTCATATAAATATTACTATAACTCCAATAGCTGGGTTTTAAATATGCCAGCAGAAACCTTGCATATCAGTCCATGAACATATTTCAGCTCTTTAATTTTGTTTTTCCGTGGTAAAATCTGATTTTTATTTCATTTCCAAAAGAGCCCGTAGGGAACTTTCTGACCCTAAAATTCAATCCACTTAAATGCGTCTTAGACCATCTGCTGCTCATTATAAGTTGGCGATTACTTTTCCTTATTTATCGAGTCTCTCCAGTTAATCCGGGGAGCTCAAATCTCAAAGGGATCATTTATTTATTTAATTATGTATATTTATTTATTTGACATTAGGTTTTAGATTGATGCACTTCGGGAATATAGCGATACACAGGAATAATAATAAAAAGTTTCAGTTGAAAAGTTATTTATCAAACTGTCTGGAGTAATAGTAACCATTTTGCATAATATGCAAGCAATGGGCATGAAGCAGGGAACAACCCAGGATGGGGAGCCAGCCCATCGCAGGGCACACTCACACACCATTCACTCACACATGCACACCTACGGGCAATTTAGCAACTCCAATTAGCCTCAGCATGTTTTTGGATTGTGGGGGGGAAACCGGAGTACCCGGAGGAAACCCCACGACGACATGGGGAGAACATGCAAACTCCACACACATGTGACCCAGGTGGAGACTCGAACCTGGGTTCTAGAGGTGCGAAGCAACAGTGCTAACCACTGCACCACCATGCTGCCCCTATAAATGGATACATACTTACATAAATCTCAGAATGTTACTTTGCTGCTGTAAGTTGAGGAATTTTATATTGTCTAATAAAATTGAAAAGATGGTTTGATACTGAGAAAGAAGTTAAAATTTAGGTTGATATCGGCAAGGTTCTAGCAATGAGGGTGTTTATTTTATAAGGTATAATAATGATATTATTTCCTGCATTACCTCAGAACATTCCCCCTATTTTTTACAAGAATGTATTTTCTAAGAAAATACATTGCATGTATAAAATCTTATATTATGCAGGATTTCATGGATATAATATTGATGTAGTATGATGTAACGTGTCAGAACATCTATGATATATTTGACAATTGAAGAGTAAATTTCCAAGACTCACTTTTTTGTTTTGATTTTGAGATGAGAATGCTAGTGATCAAAAGCCAGGCTTCCTCATTCTATATTATAACACTGGGAACAAACTCACTCAGTTCACAGAAATATCATGTGGACTAAGAATTGAAAATTTATTCTTCAGTTTCGTTAATTATATGAATGTCATTAAATTAATATATGAATGGTATAGACATTACCACTGCCCTATCAATAATGTGGTTCAAAATGTGTTTCATTGTAACATTTTTGCACCAAAAATAAATACATGCTGGTATGTCATTAATTTATAAAAATGTAAATAGACAGCTACCTTGATTGGCCAGAGTGGTGACAGACTAGCCAGCACTAGCACACGGACCAGCAGGGTGATTGGCAGGTATAAAATATATAATCAGATGATGGAGATGCCACACTCCACTGGCAAATGTAAAGGGAACAGGCTGGTTTGCTGAAATGGGAATCTCGTGGGCCATATGGAGGGGCCTGCTGTGCTGTGATATCCTGAAAATAGGATTTGACGCCACATGAATCTGCCGCCACCGAGTACATAGCCAAGTGGAACTAGCCTTTCTCCATCAATGTCGAAAGGCCAGGTAACCTCATTTGGGGTGGTTATATGTATATTTATAATTGTCTATGCAGTACCATTGACAACTAATTTAATCAAACTTTACATCAGTTTTAGTGAACTCTGTTTTTGCTCAACAGATTTATGTGCAAGTACACTAGTGATGACAGAAATTTGAATTTGCTTTATATACATCTAGATTATCTTTCTATCTATCTATCTATCTGTCTACATACATTCACTGGATTATACTATAGGGAAATTTTTCTACTTGTAGCAAAACAACAGCATTATTTATTAGTATTTTTAAAACAAATAAATAAAACAGTATCTTTTTAAAAGAAGATACTATCTGAAAAACAACAATGCAATCCCCATCTAATCCCTATTAATTTCACAACCCCCAAAACCTCTACAACCTCTACCATCTCCTCACCTCTCTATACTTGTGCTTTCATGTGCCACCACTATGTGGTGCTGCTTCAATTTTCATGCAGCTTGCCTCAAAATGAAAACATACTTCATCTAGTTTTTCTGTACAACTGTAAAAAGATTCATGAAACAATTTTGATATATCACGTTCACAAACATCACAAAGCAGAGTTGCTTCTGTTGCTTCAACAAAAAATATATTACAAATCATCACCTGTACAGTTCCTGGGAAGTTCAAAAAAGATCCATCATATACATTTAGAGTTATTGTGTTCATAACATCACATGTCTTCTGCAGTTTCCCTTTCTTTCCTTTGCTGCCACCTGGTGCTGCTGCCTTAGTTTTAGTGTGGTTTGGCTAAAAATGAAATCAGGTGCAGATCTTCATCCATATAATATTTTTATTTTTTTGAAGTGGTAATATAGCCATCAGATACTTCTTGGGTTATTACGTTCACAAGGTTGTGTCTTCTGCAGTCACCCTTCCCTTTACTGCCACTAAGCAACATTGCTTCTGTTTTCAATCTGTCAAATACTGTTTGAATTATCAGGCTTAGTGTCTGCAGTGGACCAGTCCCAAATGGATAAGTATTCCCCATCCATGGAAAACAATTGCATTTTAAGTTATTTGCACATAAAACATATTCCCAATGCAATTAATTTGAAATTAAATATATTATTTGTTAAAATATCTGATGATTTATAAAATTTATATATGAATTAAGAAATTATGGATACTGATGGAGACTCCATGACTAAGCCATGCTATTTATTGCAGCATTTGAAAAAATGTACTGGAGCTGCTAAGCTAGATGAAAGTCCCACAATACCTCCCTAGCCAGAATTAATCCAATTGTACTAATTTATTTAACAAAGAAAAGAATGGATCTCACACCACTGGAATAGCCAGAACTAACCTCAAGTAGAGCAGGATCCTGGATGAACTCCAGGGTCAAACTCCTGGTACATTTGGAATACCTGACATTTGTAATTACAATTTGGCAACCTAGTAAAAAAATAAAATAATAAAAACCATTCTATTCAAATGAAATAAGTGTTTTAGTAGAGCTAATATTCATGTGACTTGAAGGTGTTTGTGTTGTCCTTGCATATTAAGACTTCACAAAATTTGTTTTATTCTTGTTTTGTTTTGCTGTTAAATCACTGTTATATTTTTCATACCAATGTGTTGACATCTTACTGAGCACAGCAAGAGCAATTGGAGAAGTACAATTTTAATAAACGTTTATTTATATAAACTTTTATAAAGTACTAATTAGCAGTATAATTGTTTCCTGGTATAATTGAATGACTGATGAAAAATTAAACCTGGCGTGATTTCCTCACATGTCTGAGCAAATCATCAGATTGCTGAGCTCACATAAACACTCTTCTGAAAAGGGGCAGTCAGTACAAATATGCTCTCAATTTAATTGGAGACCAAGCAGCTATAAAAGCTATACATTATGAAATACAATTTTTCTTTCTAAAATCTCAATACTGAAAGAAACAGAATAAATAAAAACATGAATGAATAAATGAATTAATGCATGAATGAAGGAAGGAAGGAATGAATCAATGAAGGAACAAACTACAGTACAGGACTGGGTCTAAAGTGGTAATAATTGAACACCAGTTGTGTAGTGGGACAGTCTTCGGTTCCACCTCCCTCACCTTGTGCCACATGCTAGTTGATAAATAAACAAATGTAACCAATCGACTTTAAGACTCAAAAAGATACCCTAACCATGTGACCATGGTCACTCCAAGTGGAAACATCTGACATTTAATTTCTGCAAGTTAGTGTCTGAAGGTCGCCAAGGGTTTTATGCACATGGTAAATGTCACCAGGCAAGGACAAAACACAGTTATAATGATTTTGTTGCTGTTTATTTTTTTAAAAATGTTATTTATATACTAATGCTATTGTAGCACTGTTGTCTTACATCTTCAGGGTTGTGGATTTAAATCTCACCTCTGCACCCTGTGTGGAGTCTGTATTGCATTATTCGTTTTTCTTTCTGCAGTTCATGCAGTCACGTTAACTTGTTTCTCTAAATTGCTTGTAGTGACTGAGTTTGTGTTGCGGTTCTCCCACCTACGTCCCTGTTCTGGATAAGTAGTTAGAAGCTGGATGGATTTAAGCTTTTATCATTTAAAATATATTTCTCATATTGTGCTTCTCGTAATTTCAAATACACTATAGAGTGTTTCATTCAGTCCCATTGCCACAGGTGTAAAAAATCAAGCACCTAGCCATGCGGTCGGATTTACAACCATTTGAGAAAGAATTGGTCATTCTGAATTCAGTGAATTCAAGTATGGTCCTGTCATGAGCAGGGACGGATTACGGACTGGGCCAGCGGGGCCGCTGCCCAGGGGCCCTTGGGGTGCAGGGGGCCCATGGGGCCCCTAGCCCAAAACAATTTTCAATGCTTCTCAACAATGTATTTTCGTTTGTCTATTTTAGAGGGCCTACATTCTTTGATCCTCTGCCTACAAGGGCCCCTGACCCTATAGGGAGGGCGTTTGGCTGCCAAGGGCCCTGGAATTGTGGTGGTTGTGGTGGTGGTGCTGGTGGTGGAGGGGGGGGGGGGGGCTTGCGAACGTTTTGCCCAGGGGCCCACACAACCCATAATCCGTCCCTGGTCATAAGGTACCACCTTTGCAATAAGTAAATTAATGAAATTCGTACTACAGAAGGTAGATATTCCACTTACACAGTCAACTGTAAGTGGTGTTATTGCAAAGTAGGAACGTTTGGAAACAACAGAAATTCAGCCATAAAATGGCCAACCATGTAAAGTAACAGAGTGCTGTTGCTGACTGCTGAGGCATATAGTGCATAAAAGTCAGCAATGCTTAGTTGACTCAGTAACTACAGAATTCCAAACTTCCTCTGACATTAACCCCAGCACAAAAACTGCACCAAGGGGATTCATGTAATGGGTTTCCATGGCCGAGCAGCTGCATGCAAGCCTCACATCACCAAGCGCAGTACCTACTGTAGCATCAGATGGAGTGCTGTAACGCATACTGCCACTGGACTGTGGAGCAGTGGAAACATGTTCTGTGGAGTGACGAATCATGCTTCTCTGTCTGGCTGTCTGATAGACAAGTCTGGGTTTGGCAGATCCCAGCAGAATGTTTCCTGCCTGGCTGCACTGTACCAGTTGTAAAGGTCACTGGAGGAGGGATAATAGTATGGGGTTGATTTTCAGGGGTAGTGCAAGGCCCCTTAGTTAAAATGAAGGGAAATCTTAATGCTTGAGCATGCCAAGACATTTTAGACAATTCTATATTTCCAACTTTTTTGTTTGGAGCAGTTTGGGGAAGGCCCTTTTCTATTCCATATGATACATATGATATATGACTGTGCCCCAGTACCCAAAGCAAGGTCCATAAAGACATGGTTAGGTGAGTTGGATGTGGAAGAACTTGACTGACCCTCACCGAGCGCTGACCTCAACCCCATTGAACACCTTTGGGATGAACTAGAATGAAGATTGCGAGCTAGGCCTTCATGTCCAACATCAGTGCCTGACCTCACAAATGCTCTTCTAGATGCATGAGCAAAAATTCCCCCAAATTCTTGTGGAAAACCTTCCAAAAGTGGCAGTTATTATAGCTGCAAGGGGGGTCCAACTGATGGCTAAGGATTTACAATGGGTTGTCATAAAAGTTTCTGTACATGTAATGGCCAGGTGTACCAACTCATTTGTCCATATAGTCTACTTTCTTTTTCAAAATACAGAACAAATAAATCAGAAGCTGATGTGTGGCTCTGCAGGGTATGCCTCTGTAACTGTGGTTGGAGGCTTTCCATTTTAAATTCCATGGAGTGTGTTTGCTGCTGGGCCTTTACCCCGAATCGCTCCCAGGACGCTGGTTGACCCGAAGCTCTGATCCTCAAATGTATGTAGTGTTGAACAAAAGCATCTGCTTTATATGTCAATGTACATTTAATGCTTTGCAAGTTCCATCAAATAAATGCATATCTATGTGTTTGTTAATGAATTTTGTTCCTGATCTTTCCTGTGTGTGTGTGCTGTCATTGTTTCATGTGAAAAGGGGGCATAAGTCAATCGTGAGCATCTGTCTCATTCAAGGTGGGCAAGGTTGAAATCATCAGAGTAGACGCGTGAACTTTTCAGCGTTCATCCCTCTAAACAAGCTCTTCTGTAAACCTTGAACTCATTTTCTTTACATCACCATATTTTTGTCTGTGCTAAATCTAATTAATCATGCTTCCATCAAGTAAAACTTCTGAAGCAATTAACTCATTTAATTAGAGACTTTCAGCTGCTATAGCCCTTAGCACTGGAGTGTGTCTAACTGACTATACACTTAGAAATAGGTCTGTGTGAAATTTATTGTCACTGCCACTTCTAATACACTTTAATGATTCTCTTCTTCTGCTACTGAAGCCTGCTGTCTTCACCTGCAGAGCTATTCTTAGAATACAAAACTTACTTTCCGTGGAGAGGAAGTAGATGATTTTACACCAAGTATTTAATACAACTATGACAAAACCAATATCATCCACAACAGTTATCAGTATTTATTCGGTAATACTTTGGATTTTGTTAATTCCGACAGGTTTGACCTCAATAATATGACAACACAGACAATAAACAAATAAAATGCCATGCCTGATAATAGAAGCATATATCAAATGTCACATTTAAAATCTACACTTTATACTGTGTCACTCTTGTAAGGTTTTATTTTGCTGCGCTATTTATAAATGTGATTCCTGGTATTATCGTAAATACTAACTTCAACATAGACGACTGCAGGAATGTTTGTATATAAACAAAAAAGGCAGTTTTATGTGCGATTTGTACATTGTACAAATACAAGTACATTGAACTGCTTTATTCTGCCTACTGATTTGACACATACAGGTGAGAGTGAAGATTTGGGTCTGAGCACAGGGTTAGGTGGTACTGTATGCAGTACCCTTGGAGCAATTTTTTATTTTATTTTTTGGGGGGGGGGATTCAATGCATAACACAAGTATAGCTACAGGGAACTACTAAAATAATTAAAACACACGAGTAAACACAATATATTAGAAACTGGTGCTTCCACACAGGGGTGGTTCCTAAGTTAATTAAAGAATTATCATCTGATTGTACTTTGGGTCATGTATAAAATGCTGGGCTGATCCACATTGACTTTAATACTGTAGCTACGAGAGGGAATCTCTGTGACTTTGATTGCTGGCTGCTTACTGTATGTTTGACTTGAGCACAGTGTCTATTATCAAAATATGAAAATCAAGAAAGCCAGCTCTCAAGCTCTCAACAGCTACCAGGATTCTGGAGCAGCAACCAGAACTGATTTAAATGAGTGACATACCCTATAAATGGGGTTGCATCCATCTTATAATTCAACATAGAATTTAAATCTTGGCACACAGAAGTTTTTTTTTAATTATTGTTTTTGGTAATTACATGTGTTTTAAAATAATTATTTTTAATGCGTGATGATTGACTCATGACGACGGGGGTTGTTCAGAATAATAAAATATCAATATTCTGTGATCTCAGCCCTTCATGTACACTGAACTGTGAAGGTCAGTGGTGTACAGTAGAAATCATGTGCCCAAAACCAGCCTGCTTTCTGAAGCCTTTCTAGCTTAATTAGCATGAGTATTTTTATCAGGGAGAGAAAATCCATTTTAGAGCTTGTGTTTCTTCTTCGTATTTTTGACATTTGTCAGACATATGACAATGTATGTGTGTGTGTGACATGCATGTATATATACTCATATGTAGTAGTTATTCCCTTACAGCAGCAACCTTTACTGAGACTTCATATCACCTTCACAGGAATGAGTTACAGCTCGCTCCAGATAAGACCATGACTGCGTTTTCCCTGCAGAGAGACATTGCCACCTCTGTGTTGGTTCCTGTCATTATACACTTACCCTTAGAGACATTATGTAAGAATTACATTCCATAGAGAAAACAAAATTCTAAAATAATGGTTACGTAGCCAAAGACAAATTAACCATAATCAGAGATGTCTTTTACTGATTTACTGTCAGCCTCTAACATATGTTTCAGATTGTAGTTGAATTTGTTTTATGTAAAAAATTTGTTCTGATTCTTAGATCCGGCTTTGAAAAATATTTTCCCAATTTTATTCTGCAGTTTGACACATATTCTGTTTTGGACACCACAGGCATTCCTAGATTAGCATGTTAACAGAAATCACTAATTGTGTGAAAGATTATTCACTCAAAAACTTTATTTATGTACTGATTTTTTTTTTTTTTTTTTTCATCATTCATGATGTCTGACTGAGGAAAATCATAGATCAAGTATTAAGACTGATATTTACAGTAAAAGACCCAGTTTGTATCATTCCATGGCATACACTCCTGCGGGTAGCTAAATCACTGTAACTGCCAATAGCTTTACCATTAATCTGGTTTAGGATTGCTTTTAAAAATGAACAGGAATGTGTTTGCTAATGATCAATTTTTAACATAAATACTAGTTAGATGACTGAGCCACCTCAATTGGACCATAAGGAGCCAGTTGAGGTGGTTTGGACATCTGTCTAGGATGCCTCCTGGAATCCTCCCTCGGGAGGTGTTTGGGGCATGTCCAACTGAAAGGAGACCCCGCACAGACCCAGGACACATTAGAGTGATTGTATCTCTCAGCTGGCCTGGAGGTGGCTGGGGAGACAGAGGTCTAGGTATCCCTGCTTAGACTGCTGCCTTCGCAACCCAGCCCTGGATAAGCGCTAGATGGATGGATAGATGGATGGATGTATACTTAAAGCAGTGTTTAGAAAAAAAAATATTGCCAGACGTCCGAGTTAGAGCATTTCCCAAACTACAAGGCTAGTGGGGTGCTAATGGTGAACCGCAGTGAGTACCTACTGAGAGTGGTCAAAGGAGGGAAATAGTATGAACCATTGATAGGGTGTTGGCTAGTCCCACACGCATAACTCCTCTGAGTATCATTAAAATTATCGCAATCTGTGCCACAGTAGGCCATCTGTTGGTTTGTACCAGATAGGACAAGTGTTAGCCGCCCAACACCCTGGCAGTGGATCATGGTTTTTCCTGTCACTGCAATCAAGAAACTAAAAATGTCAAATGTCATGTATTTTGATTGTTACTTATGGTTAATGCGAGGGCTTTGTAGGTAAGAGTTAAGATCGTCATTGCTGGAATTAGGTGTTTTCCCACAAAGATATGAATACAAACATGTGTGTGTGTGTGTTTTATACATATTATTGGACTATTGCTATTGCATGACTCCGGTTTCCCCCCACAGTCCAAAAACATGCTGAGGCTAATTGGACTTGCTAAATTGCCCGTAGGAATGCATGTGAGAGTGAATGGTGTGTGAGTGTGCCCTGCGATGGGCTGGCCCCCCATCCTGGGTTGTTCCCAGCCTCGTGCCCATTGCTTCCGGGATAGGCTCCGGACCCCCCGCGACCCAATAGGATAAGCGGTTTGGAAAATGGATGGATGAATGGATGGATGCTATTGCATGTCCAATAGGGTTCATGGTTGGAAAAGACTCACAGAGGGCATATAGAGATGTTATTGATAAAATCTATATCTTAATACTCAATAGATACATAAATAAAAGACTGCATTAGCAACAACAGACCAACACGCTGGTAAAGGACATATAGGAGTGACCTGCATGTGCCAATAGGCCTCGCGCTCCCCAGGAAGTAGCGGCAACTTTAACCCTTCGTCTTGTACAAAGCCTCAGTGTTAGTGCTCCACTCAGCTCTGCCATCTAAGTGCACCCCAAAGTACTTGTATGTCCTCACTGCCTCCATGTCTTCACCACCAATAGTGTCAGGGGACCATGTGGGTTTGACCTTAAAGTCCACCACCATCAATGGACTATTTCTGTGTCATCAGAGAATCTCAAGAAGTGACATGAGTCAGTGTTGTAACTGAAGTCTGAGGTGCCGATGGTGTGGGGTGGGGGGACAATTCAGGCTCCTGTGGGGTCCCTGTCATACTTGTTACTATGTTCAATAAACAGTTCTTATACTACGGGACCGTTGAATGCTTGAATCTGATTGGCTGACGAACGTTCTGAGGTGTGCAATTATTTTCAGATAACCGCACGGAGAACGTAGTTCCAGGTAGCTCTCTTGACCGCATTACAGTTCCATATCACTTCGCATAGTTAACTGTAATAACGGAAATTAGCATACAGTACCTATACAGCACACAGGACTAACAAAAACAACAACATGACAGACGATTTTCCGAAAGTAAATTTTAATAATTACGGTGAATATGAAACTTTCAACAACTGGGCTGCAGCAGTATTAGTTAGCCTAGTGTACCAACTTAAAGGCTACACATGACATTTCTCGCTAGCGAGGTAATAACAGCGCTGCATCTTAAAGCAGACTTACAGTTTAGAGACGGTGCTTCAGAACACTGTTGAGGGACACACAGAGGTAGCCTAATTCATACAAGCTCTCTCTCTCTGTTTCTCTGTGTCTGTCTCTCTCGCTCTCTTTCTAATAACTTCATTATTAACTGCATTAGTCTGCTATCAACGGCTCAAGCCTCCATTGCCAGCTTTAAAATGACGTTTTGGAACTAGCAAAAGAGTCGTTGGATAAGACGCGGAAGAAATAATCCTACTCACAATAGCGATTTAAGTAGAAAAACCGGACGAATCCCTTGA
Organism: Brienomyrus brachyistius; assembly: GCF_023856365.1. NCBI lineage: Eukaryota > Metazoa > Chordata > Actinopteri > Osteoglossiformes > Mormyridae > Brienomyrus > Brienomyrus brachyistius. The sequence goes on along the minus strand of NC_064545.1, from coordinate 2,830,380 downwards.
AATATATCATCTGATCGATGTCTTGAGGTGTGGCAACCGTAGTATAAGCGGAATAATTGACTCCGGACCGTTGAATTATTAGAAAATAATGCACACCCGAGGTGTAACGGCCACTCCGCTTCGTGTCGTGGCCGCATTACCACCTCGGGTGTGCATTATTTTCTAATAATTCAACGGCCCGTCGTCAATTATTCTTTACTTAAGATGCGCAAACTGTGTTCTGACAGTTTGATGTCCATTATCCAGGCTATGGTGAATGTGTCCTCCTGCATTAAAATGAACTTCTCCCCCAGCAGCTTGGGTTCATTGGCATTGAAAGCACTATAGAGATCAAAGGACGTTATCCTAACAGTGCTTCCATTTTAGTGATATGGAAATAGGCTTGATTAAGCACATAGATGACTGTATTACCTACTCCAATGTGGTCCTGTTGGGCAACCTGTAGTGGATCCAGTGCTGTTTTGACCAGGGGACGAAAGTGAGCCAGCATCAGCCTTACCACACTCTTCATTATGTGTAATCACTGTCTTTGTAATTATATAATCTCTGTCTTTGGTTAGATTTCTATTCACATTTTTTTGACGCAAATGCACCATTCAGTGCAAATATTAAGAGCAAAAATAACTTCCGGAGAGGATCAGCAAACAGTCACACTAGTCGAGCTGTGTGAAATACTGAAGTGCTGCTCTATTTTATAATCTGCCAGCTGTGTTGCCCCCGCACTGATCAGTAAACATCTGATGCTGACTGCCACACATGTGACAGGCTGCAGAAGGCTGGCCAGCAGCAGGTGGAGGACAGGCACATCTCCGTAGCCCTGTATCCGGAGCTCATTTAGCTGAGAAATCTAAATGAGCACCGACTAGAAACACCCTCCGCAATAATGACAGCATATATGGCTGGCCGGAGTAACATCTGGCTAATGACACACCTTTGGCTCACTCTGTCAAACTCAGAGCCAGATTGTGCGCACTCAAAGTAGTTTCACTGAATCACTGATGTGTATTTTTAGCCATTTTAACACAGCAGATTGTTTTTTAATACTTTTTTTTTTTTTTGCACGAATATATGCAACACATACCATCAGGGACAGGAGTTACAGATTCCTCCTACCAAAAAAGTGTTAGTTGAAACCGTTTTTGAAAACTTGCCTACATTCCAGTATTTTTCTAGTGGAGGTCCTTATTGGTCATCTGGAATTTTTCCAGAAATACTATTTCAGAGAAATCATAAATGAAGAACAGTGTCACCTCACCTCTGTTCTCTTAGGAGCTCTTGGTTAATCAATTTTGAATAATTATGATTAAATTCAAAGGAATTAAGAGCTTCTTACATTGAGGTCATTGCAATTTGCTTCTTTTGTGTCATAAAAAAATCTGAAGATGGTCAATATAAATATAGGGATTTTATATATATATTATATATATCCTCATATTTTTTACATTAATAAATTATATGCATACAGTGTAGTTTTACTGTTTTTCATTTCTGCTTTTACATAAAATGTTAATGTCCATTTCAAAGACGATAGAGCTGCTTGGGCTTGTCACTTGAAGGTAAAATACTATTAAAAGTATGTGGCAAAATCACTGCAAATTATTAACTGCAATTGCTTTCCATTGCATTTTCTGTTGTACAGAAGCCTTGCTATATCAAACATTACACCCTCTCTAGGGATGTTTATACATCTGGTAAAGAAACAGAGGGGCATCCTGTCTGTTTGAGGGTTATTCATTTTTCTCTTTTTTTGACAGTAATTTATTAGACTTTATTTATTTACAACTGGTCTGTAGCATAGAATTGCAGAGGTATGTTAGGTGATTCAGCCGTCCTACTTTCATTTGACTGCAATTACTTACTTCTTGATGTTGCTTGCAGTCATGACCTCCTTGTTCACTATGCCTTGTTAACTGCTGCTGATTTGGATGCAGCATTTGCCAAAGGGCATGCTTTAAACCCTTGAATTAACCTGCACCACTTTTTGTCGTATTACTTTAAATGTTTCTGCCATCCAAATTAAAGTATAAACACAGGAAAAAAATGCTTGTGATACAAAAATCACAGAATGTATCAACACTGCATAGACCTAAGGTAGACAAATTGTACACATGTACTGTAAGATTATACCTGAGAATGTATAATATAATGTTTTTGTTGTTAGAATGCCTCTCCTCAAGACAATAAACAACAATATGACCAATATGACTGATGCGTATAAAATAGACAAATACGAGAAACGTGCAGAGGAAAATCATGAGAGATTACAGGTCTTCCTCAACTGCTGTCTCAGTGACTGAGAGTGTAACAAGCACAACATACTCAGAATACAAACACTGTAAACAAAGCCTTTCCCTCCAACGATGATCAGGGGTCATGTTCCAAAAGAAATTATAATAGTAATTAAAATTATTATGAAAATCTTGTGCTTCATTTATTTGATTTTTTTTGACAGTTCTTTTAATTTGTCCTTTTTGTGGGAGTAATATCAACAGCAAAACAATGAAACATCTTTCACAGTTAATCTGGAAGGTGCCTCTGCGGTGATGAACACACATTAATGCAGTTACAGTTTGAATGCTACCCTTGCAAACATGGTACTGCACTGCCTCTAAGAGATAATGCTTTTGACGGATGTATGTTTGTAAAACTGACAGCAGCTAAATGTCATCATTCTGTATTGAGAAGACAGATTGCTGTAACTAGAGAACAGAGAGAAATGACTCAAGAATGACTCTTCTTCGAACACCCTGCACTTGAAATGTGTGTAATAGTTTGGAATCAAAGTGATGATCTGTCAGAGTTTAGCATTACATGATGGACACATATCTTCTGTCGTAATTGACCTTTTAAATAGACAGTCTACAGAAATTTTTCTATTTATAAAGCCATTACTTCTGAGGGACATCAGTTGTAAGGTGAGTTTATTTATGGTGTCATCAAAATTCTGTTTTAATAAAATAAAATAAAATTCTGTTATAAATTGTTTTACAATGCACATACTGTTTCTTCAGTGATGTGACTGCTTCATAATTTCTCTGTCTTAATAAAAGGCTCTGCCAAATATCCAGAAGTATTATTCAGATCAATTTGATCTGCTCTGTAAGATTCCTAAAGTACAATCAGGGTCATTCACATAAACCAGGGGTACACATGTGGTACCTCCCCCCCACCTTGACTTTATGTGAATGAAATTTGAATACCCCTGACACAAGCAATTCAAATTTTACCCAGAAATAAAGTTAATTGACTTTAACTATCTAACTTCTCATCTTGGTCAGAGTCATGCAGAAGTATGCAGTCCATCTCAGACAGCATAGTGCGCAAGGCTGGGGTACATCCTGGATGCAATGTCAGTACAAAAATTCATTTTTGGAAAATTTTACTATAGACACCTGGAAGTAAGAACTGGATGTTACAATTGAAAAAGGCTCCTATATGTGTTACAAGTCTATGAAGATCAACATCCATTTAGTCTGCATATCATCAGTATGGTTCTCTATCATTATAAACACGTGCCATATGTTTTCCTATAAAACATATATGTTTAACAATGTTGCATTTTCCCATGCACTGTAATAGAACCTAATAAAAGGTACCTATTTGTTTTCATCGCTATTGCTTTGACGCAAAATTTCAAATTGCATGAGTGCCAATTGTTGGCTTTACTGATATCTGAAAACAGTAAGAACAAAAGACAGTAAGTGCTGTCTCTTCTCTGCAGAGTGGGTTGCTGGGGTTACCAGGACCCATCCTCTTTGGTCGTTCTCCGTGCCAGATTGTTCCTAAGGACTATTCAACAGGCTTACTCTGCACATGTGAAAAGGAAGCAGAATCGTTGTCTGTGATTTGAAAATGCAAATACAATAGAAGTAAAATAATCAAGAACAAAGCTGAAAAGGGGTTTGTAAAGAATTTATATAGCTATGAAATAGCTTTTAATAATTACATTTACGTGCAATTAGTAATAAGCATACACGTTTTAAAAACATGTGAAAATAATTTAAAAACGTAAGAAAAGGAAATAATCAGGAATATTGATCAACTTGAATATGTTGCTGATAATTCTGAATATGGTGTTATTTGTAAAATCTTATACAAATGAAACACTAGCATACAATAAAAAAGAGCGAGAACGTGCCAGTGTATCCCATTTGTTGTGTGCTCTGGGCCTGGTCTCAGTTATGGTTGTGCATTCAGCTGTTTTTTTTACTATATTAGACAATGAAATCATTCTGATCTCCTAATGATGGATGGACATATTGCATTACCTCAGTATAATAATACAAGAGATGTTTTAATTTTTGAAAATGCCTTCCTTATCAAACTTAGGGACATCACATAATTAATTAAACAACTAACATGGGATGTAATTAAACTCCCTTTCTATGGTTTTCGGAATAATACACTGCCCCTGAAGAGTTTTCTTCGGTACAAAAGATAAAAGAAAAATAAAAGGCATTTTCTAAATTAAGGCTTATTTCTTTTTAAAATTTTGTTTAAACTATTTTTTTTTTTCAAACAATGCATACAGCCTTTTAAACATCAGCTACAGAGAAAGGACTGATAAACAACTGTGCTTGTCAAGGGATTTACAGCATTATTGTTAGCTGCACAGATGCAAAGAACGTGTAGTACAGCATGTACTGGAACACTAAAAATAGACCTTTTGTCTTGAATTGAAGGTTCGCTTGCCTCATTTCAAGCACAAGACTACGAGGGCTCTGGGCGCAAAACAACGTGAAGCAAGACAACTAAAGTAAGCTTTGTTGAAGAGAAAGTGATTGACAATGGACCTCTCCAAAAAGGTTGCTTAAAAGAAAAGAATATAATGTATAGCTATATAGTAGTGTGTGAAAAACTAAACAAAAAGATGTCTAAATTATGTTTATGTTGGCTGATCTGTCTCCATTGTTATGACATGTCATAGAATGTCTTTAGGATTGAGGGGTTAGGCATGTTCTTTTTGAAGCCGATTGTCATCCGATCATTACTGACAAATATCCATGTCTGTCCTCTCATCATTTTAGCATTGAGTTTTAGGACGCTCTCTGTACCCGACAAGTCATTAATTTGCATGACAAGTTCTCCAGAAGTCCCTGAATGATTTTGTTTTGTGTGTTTAAACCTGCATTACATAAATAAATCACTACACTACATGTGTAAACTCTGTTCTGTTGTGCATTTTATTGTGTGCTTTTTAAAATCTCTTGGTTTGTTTGACTTTTGTTTGTTTGTTGACTCGTTTACTTTGCATGTTTATTTAGATGCATGAAGGCTTAGGCGGTAACTGATTTTTCATACCATTAAAGGTCTTTTCACTCCAAGTCCAATACTTTCACATGAAAAAACTCAATAACATCAATCAGAACAATCATATTTGTATGATGGCTTGCATGCCAAGTTTGTCAAAGTTGCATTGTCACGATCCATTTTTTTTTTTTATTTGAGGAGACTCAATTTGTACAGTTTTCGGATGCGTTAAAAAAAAAAACAAATGACCAATAGGATATGAGTTTTTAAATGCGTTAAGTCTTTTGAATAGGAAGAAAATATTTCATTTGGTTTATAAAAGAGCCTGTCTTATTCGATAACAGTGCATTGTAAGCTATTTGTAGCTATTAAAGTTTCTTGTGTTTATTTAGTTGGGTTTAGGAGACATCTTGTGGTGCAAAAACCTCTTAAAATAAAAAGTAGAAATAAAGCATCAGGTTGACCAGTGAGTGGAGCGTCAAGGTTTCAAACAGGAAGACTGGGTTTTAGCAGTATTGTCCATGTCCAGTTCGCCCTTTAACGCAAAATTTTCAGGCAGACCCCGGAGAGGAAAAAGCCCATGCAGTGTTGCCATGTAGTAATTTTATCCAAGCATGGAGCATATAGAGTTGCCGTCTTCCAGGTGGAACAGCCAGAAGAGTATCCCGACAACAGGTTTCAGTGGCCTTAGCTGCGTAAGTCAGAATTGCTCAATGCCTCTTATGCTGTACCACTTGCCTGCTGATAAGCAACGGCAGTTCATTGGTCTCATAAGAGAGTTTCACAAGTTGTTTGCTGACATCCCATCCTAGACGACTTTCCTCAAACATGACATTGAGTTGGAAGGTGGTGCTCTAATACTTCCATTGCATTTGAGCTCTGTTCCTTCAGCTTGCCGAAGCTAACCTCACCATGAACCTCGCCAAGTGTGAGTTCACTATCTGGGATAGATGGTCAGACAAGGGACGACCCCTGCGCATGAAAGTAGAAGTAATATATCAGTCCTCTCTACTCACTACAAAAAAAGAACTTATGTGGTTCTTGGAAATAGCCAGTTAGTACCGGAGCTTCTGTAAAAAGAACTCTACCCTGGTTGTGCCCAAAGCAGGCTGACTAAACTGAACCAGATTGTTTTTGTGGTTCCCCTTATGTCAAAGTGCCTTTGACCACAAAGCACTACTCGGCTTAGCACCTGTGCTAGCAGCCCCTAAAGCAGATCAGCCTTTTAAGGTCCAGACGGACACCCACAAATTGGGAGTTGGGGCCGTTTTGCTGCAGGTGGACTACCAGTGCATAGATTGACCTGTTTGTTTCTTTTCAAAAAAATATAATGCCTACCAACTGAACTATTCCACTATTGAAAAAGAGGCCCTGGCACAAGTTTGGACCCTTCAGTATTTTTAGATGCATATGGGAGGATGCTCTGGTCGTAGTTTACTGTGATCACAGCTCGTTAACTTTCCTACAGATGCTCCAGAACCCAAACCAGCACCAGGGCCTTATTCTTCCAACCTTTAAATTGAACCATTCACTATATAATTGGGCAGGAAAATATTATAACTGATGTGCTTTTCCCGAGTGCCTGTATGATGCCTACATTCCACCTGTCTTTTTCTCAGGTTCTAGGCCAGAATGAAGTGTGCAGCCCCCCACCTGTGCAAATCTTAATGTATGTATGTATCAGACACCAGACGGTTCCTTTTATGAAAGGTGGGAGGTGTCCTTCGAACCGTCTCTCTGCCTAGAGCCTGCCTCCATTCAGGATTACAATGGTTCTCCAGTTATGGCAGGAGTGGGAAGGGCTGGCCCCCACTGCCTGCCATCATGCTGTTTGTGTGTATTACAACTTAAGAATGAAAAGCACCAGTAAATGTCATGTCCATATTATGTTTATATGTCTTAGTATTGAATTGATTATTTGTCATGTGTGCTATGACCAACAAGAACGATAATTCAGCCCAGTGTATGATTTCCACACGTTATATCTGAAGCCGACAATAAAAGTGGTGCAAAACTATAATATTTATGTCTGTCACAGTGTGTTAGCTTAGCCATTTATAGACCTGTGCTAAAGTCACTTCAGCATTTGCAGTTAATATCCAATGTATTATTGTATTTGTGGAACTTGACAATTAGCATATCTTGTTTGGCTTATCAAAAACTCATTAAGTTAATTAATGATCCAGTGATGAAATGTATCACAGAGGTGGAATGGCCGAAGTGCCCTGAGGAAAGGTTTGGGAACAGAAGCTGAATTCTCATAGCCATCCGTAAAAAAAAATATCTGAATTATTTTGAAATGAATTCATTATTTGCACTGATTAAAATGTCTTACTGTCTTACTGTATGAAGTGTTACCGAACAATGCATTTAAATCAGATTGCAAATAAGAAACAAAACAGTAACACATACTATAAATGCATCAGCAAAAGAAAATAAGCACTACTGAGGCCTTGAAACAACCTAAACTGTATATAAAATCTGGTTGTAGGAAATTGTTTTGCAGTTTCAACGTATTCCCTTTGCTTAGTCATTCAAATTATTGTTACCCACCTTCAATTTCCACCCCTAGTATTCAGTCAGTGCCTAATTTGCTAGAATATATAGAATAATAAAAAAATGTGAACATTCTTCGTGTTTTATACTGATAATATTTGGACAAAATTATTTTTTATTTTCTTTCTCACCCACATGTTTAAAACTGATAAAACTTTGCCCTAGAAATGATAAAGGATGTCATCTGCTTAGCAAAGAAGCATTTAATTCAGATATACTGCTTAAAATCACTAATCTATTTTACTGCATCCATAAATTAAAGCAAATAAAATAAGCAAATAAATTAAAGTAGAAACAAATATTTTTGGATGAAAAACATCGTTCTCCTATGCTCAGTTATAAGACTTTAAGGAATACATAGCTTCAATTCTCAGTATTTTGGGAAATCTATTAATATTGTTATGGTCCCCAGTCTAGGGTTGGGGATAGTCAGAAAAAAACAGGAGAAGGGTAAGGGGAGGATGAGGCAACCAGGGAACGAGAAAGGGAACATGAGGCACAAAAGGATCTTTTTTTCATAGTTTTTTATATTTTATTCACAGACACTTCACAACAGTAGGTGCAACAGACTTCGAGAGTGACGGAGGCCAAAATAACAAACAAAAAACACATCTAACGAGTACAACCAAACTAAGCTACAGCTAAGTGAAAAAGTAAACAACAAAACAATGAGCTAAACCTGACTCCCTAGCCAAACACACAGTAAACACCACGTTGCGCACAAACAAAAAGCAGTCACTCCGTACACACCAAACCAAACAAATACACAGCAAGCCCGTGGACACGAGGAAAACACAGTATCCAAAGTAGCAAGAAAAAGGAGTAATCGGGAGCCGGACGAGAGTTCAAAACCAGGAGAGCAAACAACCAAGGTGACAGTATCAGAAAGGGTCAAGCGAAAGTCGGAACCCAAGAACACAAAAAAAACAGTCATACACAGTAAGGCTAATCAGAAATCAATCACAAACCAAACAAGCAGAAAACGAGCAAGAGTTCCCGATGGTTGCGAGCGGTGGCCTTTTCTATGCCGAGGCATCGGAAGCTGGAGACGGTGCTGCGAATGGGAGGCGTGGCGGAGTCGAAGGAGTAGCTTTCTAGCGGCAGACGAATGGCCGAGTGGGCAGGACGTCCGAAGAACCTGTAGGGCGTCCTCCACACTTATAGAACATACCCGGAACTTACGGCACATACTTTCCTTACGGCCCGTAACAGTATTGTTGCCCCAGTGAGATCTGTGTATCCCAGCATGCTCGTGGCCTATATATATAGCCCTGTGTATGTCAGTATGAATAGCACTTGTTTGCTCATGTCTTATTTGATCCCTGTCAATCCTTGCATGTCCTTAGCTTGAATGAATTCCCCGCCGTGTGTGTACCTTAGAGTTCGGCGCCTAACCACCTTGTGTTTTCACTGTTGTGTTTGGGGGCTCGGTGCTCATTGGGTGTCTGTTATAGACTTTATGAGGACTGTAATAAAAGAATGTGTTCTTCCCAGCAAGCAAGTGTCCTCATCCATTGCTGCTTACGCGATGCCTCAGTCTGCCTGGCCCGGGGTCCGGAGCTTATCCCGTAGGCTATGGGCTTAAGGCAGGGAATAACCCAGGATGGGGCACCAACCCATTGCAGGGCACACTCACACACCATCTTAGTTATTTAAGTTATAGTTTTTCATATTAAATTAATCTTCTAATAATTTCATAATTCTTTAACATAAGCAATATCACCAATGAATTCCACAGATACTATTGTTTCAGTATTTTCTGGCTGGGAAGATCTGACAAAATGGACTTTTCAGAAAATTCTCCTTGAAAATCCATTAGCCTACTAGTGTCTAAATCTTCTATCATAAAATGCTACCTGGAGTGTAGAACTTAATTCTTTCAAGTGTCATTCAAGATTTGATCTTTAGACAAAAGTAGCTAGATCAATTCATACTGAAGAATAAAGGTGAGTCTGTGTGGTGTATTTGAAGCTCTGATATAGAGAGGAACAGCTGGTCTAAGGGCCAGGTATGGCTCCTAGACATTTGCACTGGAATGCTCGTATGCTTGGCTGGAACCGTTGACAGGGTAGCGGTAGCAAACTTGCCCCCATGAAAAATCTCTGGATAGGGAAAAAGATTAGTTCTCCCTTTAGACACACAGCCAGGATGTTACCAGACACGATGTTATGCCCAATTATCTCCTGTATCCAGCCCCTCTCTGGCTCTGCTCTCCCTGTGCACAAACACCTTCTCTTGGGGACCCTGATTACACACAACTAGTATTTATATAAAAAAAACCTCTCCTTTTCACAGCAAAGATGCCACGTACTGAGAGAGGACAGGCCTAAGACACCTACAGTAGGATCTGAGAAATTTGTGATTAACTAATACAAATTAGCCCTTCATGCCAATCAACACTAATCAATAAAGTACAGGACAACTAATAAAAATTCACTGCCTTGTAAACATTTGATAGCTAAATTAAATGCAGTTTTACATCAGAAGAGCATTAAATGGACAATGTCCTTCTGCCGTATGCTACCTAGGGTAGGCTCCAGTAGATGGATGAATAGATTTAACCACTCATTTATTATTAATTATTCATTCACTAAAATAACTTTTAGATGGAGCATCCCAATTTGATTTGCCCCTGCATATAAATTTAAAGTTCAGTCCCCACAACTTTCATATACCTTTCACTTGAGTCACTCAAAATTATCACTCAAAATTATATACCTTAGTAGTCTCTTTAGATCCTCATGATTCTGAAGTGTATTTTCAAGATATGCAGCTGAACTCCCTGGTAATATACACCACTATAAACTCAATGGTCACTTTATTACGTACACCTTGCTAGTACCAGATTGGATACCCTTTTGTATTGAGAATGGCTTTAATTCTTTGAAGCACAGAATGAACAAGGTATATTAACCATCCCTCAGAGACTTGGGTCCATGTTGACATGACAGCATCACACAGTTGCTGCAGAGTTATCGGCTACACTGTCCCATTCCACCACATCCCATAGGCACCTGATGCATTGGATTGACATCTGGTGACTGTGGAGGCTATTTGAGTACAGTGAACTGTTTGAGACTGTCATGAAAACACTGAGATTACAGTATATGAGCTTTGTAACATGGCGTATTATCCTGCTGGATGTAACCATTACATTTTAAGTATGGTGTGGTCATGAAGGCAAGGACATGGTCAACTACAAGATTCATGTAAGCTGTGGAATTTAAACAATGCTCAGTTAATACTAAGGTACCCGAAGTGTGCCAAGAAAATATCCCCCACACCATTACACCCCCACCCCTAGCCTGAATTGTTGATACAAGGCAGGATAGATCCATGCTTACATGTTGTTTATGCCAAATTCAGACTCAGTTTACCAGGTAACATTTTCCCAATCTTCCCTTGTCCAGTTTTGGTGAGCCTCTGTCCATGGTAGCTTCAGCTTCCTTTTTAGCTGACCGGAGTGGTACCTGGTGTGGTCTTCTGCTGCGGTAGCCCACCTGCTTCAAGGTTTAACATTTTGAGCTTTCAGAGATGCCCTCCTGCATACACCTTGGTTGTAACAAGTGGTTATTTGAGTTACTGTTGCCTTTCTATCATCTTGAACCAGTCAGCCATTCTTCTCTGCCATGAACAAGGCATTTTTGCCCAGAGAACTGCCACTCACTGGATATTTTTATTTTTTGAGCCATTCTCTGTAAACGCTAGAGATGATTCTGCATGAAAATCCCAGTTGCTCGACAGTTTCTGAAATCCTCATATCAGCCAGTCTGACACCCATGCCACGTTCAAAATCACATAAAACTTTCTTCCTCATTTTGATGTTTGATATGAGCATAACTGAAACACATGATCTGTATCTGCATAATTTTATATTTGCTTCTGATATATGATTGACTGATTTTCTATTTGCTTCAACGAGGAGCTGAACAGGTGTGCCTAATGATGGAGTGTATATCCATCATATTTTTACCTTTGTGACATTTTGTTTCCTAGCTTTTACATATACATGTGTATTACATATTTCGTAATGCTTTACATGAACTGCAACTTCATAATGCCTTTATACTGCCTTTGTAAAATATTCAGTGCACCATCATATTGCATTCATAATGCATTCATAGAGCATTCACGCATGTTAAGTACCTTAACATGATAACATAATATAATAATCCATCCATCCATTTTCCAAACCGCTTATCCTACTGGGTCGTGGGGGGTCCAGAGCCTATCCCGGAAGCAATGGGCATGAGGCAGGGAACAACCCAGGATGGGGGGCCAGCCCATCGTAGGGCACACTCTTGTATTCCACTGTTGAGTGCTGTGTACAAAGTGTTTCTGAATGAGCAGCCATTACAAAAATTAAAAATCAACAATGCATACAATGAAACAATGCTTTTATAACTGATAGACAAGAATCACTGCAGAAATGCTAGAAAGTTCAAAGGGAATTAGTCTCAGGAGACTTTGGGGATTGTCTGAAAAGATCCATTGTCACTTATAGTAAAAGGACTTCCTGTGATGGCCAGAAATCATTCCCTCAGCAGAGCTAGTGATGAAAAAGTCAGAGATAAAAGGTGCTGGGTGTGTGGAGGAGGAGCTTGGTGCATTCTTATATGCTGGCCCCTTCTTCCTCTGTTTGACACTCATCCTCAGCCAGAGCCTCATATCATCATTATATAGCAGATGTCCATGCTGTAGGTCTTCATGCGATAACATAGGTTACCGTGATATTACAAATTTGGTTCTTAAATCATAGTATAAAAAGCTTATTTACCACTTTGATCTACCATTATATGATAATATTGAAAAAAATATTCAAAAACAGCATGTCATATTGATACAACCTTTAAAAATTATTTTAAATCAATTATAAACAATATTGATTCAGTATGTTTATTTGCCTAAGCATGTTTTGTTCATATTTCAAGTTATAGTTTGAATTTCTTTTTTTTACTTTCATAAATTACTGCTCTGCCTATTCATAGCCTTTTGTTAACATGCTTATTCAAAACCACTGCGTGTGTTTGATACAACGCATTATAAAAACTAGCCTGGAGTCTGGAATCACAAGGCAGAGGGCAGCCTTGACAGGATGTCAGTCCATTACAGGGTACACTCACACACACTAAGGGCAATTTAGACACAAGGTCACCTAAGCAAATGTCTTCAGATTGCAGAAACAAACTCATGCAGATGGAGGGAGAATACGAAAGCACCACACACACAACTGGCGCAGGATTCTAATCTCGGCACAGTGCCAGAAGTGTGAGTCTTTAGTGCTACCCCCTGAACCACCTGCTGGATTTTAAGTTGATTTCCTGATTTCATTCACATACATGCACAGACAAACACTGAACTGCATAGGCTTTGTGGCAGTATACTAACAATGAACTATTCTATACTGCAGAGGGATGATGTGATAAAGATTTTTTGCAGAAGCTGAGGCAGCACCATTGCCTTACCCCTCCAGGGTCGGGTATTTGAATCCCATCTCCGGTCAGTATGTGGTATTTGCATGCTCTCCCTGTGCTTTTCTCCTATACAGTCAAAAGTCTTGCAATTAGGCTAATTGGCATTTCTCAGTTGCCTGTACTGCCATACAAAGGTGAAACGCTGTAACTGCATATTTTGTGAAAACTGTTTGGTTTTGTTATGACCCAAATCGACAGTCATAAAACTCTGAAGCCTTTTTGCTCAGTTTCAGTGTCACCATCATTTTTGGGTTTTGCCTTTTGTAGAGGAGTAGTATATGATTATTTGTCTGTGTATACGCCCTCTGGAATACTGTCCCCTATGACCCTAACCAGTAATGTCTCTGAGTAGGGGGCGGAGTCTTGGATGGGTCAACTAATTCGGGACCCCAGCTGAGGCCAACATAAACCAAGTGATGCGAGTCACTGCGCCTGCAACTGCTTAGTCATTGTAATACAGATGCAACTATAATGAAGAATAATGACTCACCAGTCTGCAATGTGACATTTTTGAAATAGCTAGCGTCAAACTGTAACATGGCCACGCATGTCGCTTTTACGTCATGTGACAACAAGCCCAAGATAGGATTTAGATAAGGTGTATTTCCAGTGAGTGTTTGGTAGAGGTGTAACGGTACACAATACTTACAGTTTGGTACAAACCTCGGATTTGGGTTCACAGTTTGGTGCAATTTCTGTAGGCCAACAGGCAGAACAGAATTTATTTTGAAATTATTTATTATTAAAACTGCAAATACAATTAGAATCAGTTGCAATCCATATTCAATGCATCTTTCATGGTGTCTGAATAAGAAAACAAGAGTAAAAATATAACAGTATAATGATTATACTGAAATATATAGTGTGTTCTATACTACTGAGGATTCCCACATATCTATGGTGCTAAACACTCATATCGCATGTAGTTATTTTTCTGAAATTCCTGGCAAAAGTGCTTTAAATGTCAGGGGGAGACTAGCCTGCAGAGGGGGTTCCTGCCTTGCTCTAGTCGTACACGCATTCAGATGATGTCGTCTCAATTGAATTAGCGCGTTTGCTTGTGTTTTCAGCAACATATCGGAGTTTGGCGTAACAGAGCCGACAGACATGATAATGACTAATCTTGCTATTATGAACTACTCTCTCTTCAGTGCTGGTGAACCATATCTGGAAACCAAAATGTTCCCAAACCGCCGATTATCCACAATCAGCATGTTTTCCATGCTGAACATCTACTTGTGAATTTAGGGTCAATGCATTCATTTATTCCGCTGAGCGGACCAAACTTAAAATACCCATACTAAATGACATATTCCAATGAAATCTGGCTGCATACAATCAATTAAAAAAAGTTACTTATTATAATTTAGCCTACCATTATCTAGGCAAGTTTCATTTTCGGCAGGGCTTGGTGTAGCCGTGCTGGTTGCAGCACTCTAACGATGGCCCAGACCCTGACCATGGTACGTGATTAGCAGATGGATAGGTATCCTAATAACAGAGTCACTGTATGATTCTGCAGTATTCATAGATGGGCCAAGCATTTTAAGTCATACCCTGGATTTAAGCAACAATTGCTTAGCATTCATCTTTGGGATGGAACCATATTATCCCATTAAGTTTCCATCCATTAGTTTTCTCAGTATAGCTGCATTCATTTAAGAGATATTACATTCTTGTTATGCCTTGGCTTCAGGTCATATCATTGTATTACTGGCTTTACTACCGAAAATAAACTGACCTTTCTTTCTATTTTGCACTTTGGTTAGTCTTTTAAAATGTGCAGATAAGAGGCAGTCATTTCATTATTTTAATAACCAGAAAGTCATTTGAATTGATTGAAAACCATTTTCATTCTGCCATTTTGTGTATACATTGTTCACCTTAGGATATGTCCTCAACACTTTCAGAAATATTATTCTTGCATAACAGCAGTTTAAGACCTGCTACATAATTATTAATAATTCCCTTCCCTCATTAATAATAAACTTTCACTAATCATTTGATAATATATTAATAGATTTATTCACAAACAAATTTAGAAATTTATTACAATCATATCTTGCACCCGGCACTTATGAAACAGTTTGTAAATCACTTAAAAATATGAAATTAGTTACAACTGAGTATTTACAAGCTCCTTACTATATTACTTTGTATGACAGGAGTAAGATATCATTGTACAGTGGTGCCTGCGGTTTATGAAAACAATCCATTCCAGAAAAGTGGTCGTGAACCGATTTCTATGTGAACCAAGGCAGTTTTTCTCATAAGAAATTCGATTAATTCTAATACTAAATAATAATTTTTGTTATTAATGAATGAATTAATAAAAAAATTATTTTCTGGTTTTAATAGTAAAAAACATAATATAGTGTGGCGACGGGCGGACTGAGACATCGTGGGAGCAGAGACAGACATGGAGACTTGCTTGCCGGGGAAATCACGCTCTTTACTGTGCATGGTAATTTGATGAACAACGCAACAATGAAACGTGATCCAGATACATTCCCATAAGCACCATAAAGGGGGGGGGGGGGGGTGGCCTGGTGTGAATGGCTTATGCACCCACATGAGAGCTCCTATATATTCAGTGGAAAGAGACCAGAAATAGTGACATGACTTAGGTTTTTCTTATTTATTTATCAAACTGAATGTTGCAATTACACCATTTAGTCATCTTCATGTAGGCAAGACTTTGGTGATCAGATATCTGGGATCAAAACAAACTTCCACTATTTATAATGTTTTTGCAAGTGTTCCAAACTGCATTTTGCAATATCTATACTTCGATGTCAAATAACAAACTTCAGATTATTCTGACATATTTACAAAGTACACTAAGATTAAGATGAGTTTAATGCCAAATAAAATATATAAGAAATAATTTATTTGCCATGAATTAAGTTTATGATATTGAATGAAATCCCTAGGTTACAGCGATATCCCTAGACCCCAGAGGGTTAAAAATCCTTAACCCTTGTATTGTTGTTGATGTTAATGTTAATGGTTGCATTTCCCTATTGTCGCACATGTGTTTGACCGTGTCTTGTATGTACCCGGTTGGATCCTCACACGTATTTAGCGTGTGTAAATCTTCCACCATGTGTGCATCTTGCAGTTCGGTGTCTGACAACTTTGTGTTTCCCATCTGTGTATTTGGCTTAGGTGCTAGTTGGTTGCCTGTTGTAGTCCTTCTATTTACAATTGCCTGCGGGGCATGCTGGGACATGCAGGGCATGCTGGGACACGCAGAGACATGCAGGGCACGCTGGGACATGCAGGGACATGCAGGGCACACTGGGACATGCAGGGGCATGCAGGGCACGCTGGGACATGCAGGGCACACTGGGACATGCAGGGCATGCTGGGACATGCAGGGACATGCAGGGCACGCTGGGACATGCTGGACATGCTGGGACATGCAGGGCACGCTGGGACATGCTGGGCACGCTGGGACATGCAGGGCACGCTGGGACATGCAGGACATGCTGGGCATGCTGGGACATGCTGGGACATGCTGGGCACGCTGGGACATGCTGGGACATGCAGGGCATGCTGGGCACGCTGGGACATGCAGGGACATGCAGGGCACGCTGGGACATGCTGGGACATGCAGGACATGCTGGGCACGCTGGGACATGCAGGACATGCTGGGCACGCTGGGACATGCAGGACATGCTGGGCACGCTGGGACATGCTGGGACATGCAGGGCATGCTGGGCACGCTGGGACATGCAGGACATGCTGGGCACGCTGGGACATGCTGGGACATGCTGGGACATGCAGGACATGCTGGGCACGCTGGGACATGCTGGGCACGCTGGGACATGCTGGGACATGCAGGGCATGCTGGGACATGCTGGGACATGTGGCCAGCCAGTGCTACACTAGTATAAGAAAAGGAATCTGGTCGAGCAATCTGTTCGTCAGTCAAATATTGTACGTGAACCAATGCATTTCTTTCACAACATTTTTGGTCAGAAACCAAATTGTTAGTAGAGCACAGCGTTCGTGAACCGCAGGCACCACTGTAATACATTTCTTAATTTGATTGTAGGTAATTTTTTTTATTTATTAATATATACTATCAAATGATTAGTAACAGGAGTAGACCATAAATTAAAGTGTTATGTAGATGTTACCACCGATCTGGTGATGCTGAGAAGGAGTAAACAGACTTCATCAGTATGGTGAGACTGCCACCACAATTGGAGACATCAGGTGAAAATGAAGCGTAAACAATCTGAGACAATAACCTTTAATGCATCATTTCTGGTGCTAAATCATCTGTATGGTAGCTGCTAAGCATTTTATTATGGTCCATTTCACTGACTTAGTATACCTTTAAAAATGCAAAGAACAACAGAATTTCAAGTTTAATATTTTAAAGATGCATTAACGTATAACATCAATTTTAGGTCAAAGCTAGTAACCTGCAATATTAGAGTCAAAGGGACAAATTTAAATGCTATTTCTCTCGAATGTGAGGTACAAGTAAAGGTCAGTATTGACAATGACTGTATATCTGAAGAAAAGAATACAACTAAAATACTGGTATGTCATATACGTCATATCACTAACCTTTGCAACCAGCAGTATTTTTGATTGTGAATCCTTTCCATTCGGCTTTAAAATTGACAGTGACTGATTTGTTTAAGTGTGTTCCCTATAGCCATTGCAATTCATATTATTCAATAGTCTGATTCTGCTTTCAATAGGGATCTAATATGGAGGGATTACGTAAGATTTCATCAAATGGATGGATGGATGGTAGGAAGGAATTTTCATTCAGTATCTCAATAATTTAGGATAGTCCAGCTAAACTATTCACATTGAACTCATGTAATGTATGTTTTATGGTGTACTGAAATAACCTTTTACATATTGACTTTGACCTTTAATAGACATTGCAAAAAAGCACAACCTATTAAAGCAGAAAAATACACATTGCTTGAACATTTCTCATGTACTGTATGTCGGCACTATTGGGAGTATATCTCTATGAGGACAGGTGTATTTTTATTTTTTTGCATTACATTGCATTATACCTCTTTCCCACCACATCACTTTTAACTCAAGTCTTATTGAGTGATTTTCTGTTCAACAAAGCACCCTTGTTAGGGTTGTCCATCATTTTCTTTCTGCCCTGCTTTTTAATTGAATAAATATTAAAACGTTTCATTGGATAAAGATGCAGACTTCATATAAAATTATGAGTCATACATCCATCTTGCAACTCCTTATCTTGGTTAGGGTCATAGGGGGGTGGGCGACTAGACTAGGCTGCTCTATACTCTGGATGGGGGAGGGCAGCCACTGAAGGGCAATTATGAGTAATGAGATGATAACTAAATCTTGCAAATGTACAAAAACACAAAGGTTCCTTTGAATAAGCAGTTTCCCTCTTTGTTCTGCCTTTTAATATAGCAGGCACAATATCCTCTTTCCCAGATCCTCTCTGTGTAATGGCTGTAATATAACAAGTTAGTGGTTTTGACATGTTCCTTACAGCACACTCATCAGCCCGTGCGACAAGCAGGCCTGACAGACAGCATCTGGGTCTTATCGTTTGTCACATATTGAGAGGGCCTGATGAGCCACCTTATCTCCAAACTGCAAAATCCTTCTCCTGGGGAGACAGTCTCTGGTTCTTTGCTGCCCTGGACCTCTCTGCAGGCTCGAGAGAGACACAGTGCTGCATTCCACTGGGAGATCTCCTTTAATGGTTTCTTCAACAGCTGAAATGTGGCCGGAGAGTAAACAGGGGAGAGAAAGAGTTTGTGCTAGTTTTTAACACTGCCATAAGTTCTGAGCATTCTGACTCTGAAGCTGACAGACCACACAAGAGCAATGTATATTCAAGAAGTTATACAGCTGTGTTTCTGGTTCAAGTCCCAGAAGTAGTTCTACTGTTGTATCCTTGTACGAAAGCTGGTTCAGCTCTAGTAAAATAAATAGAAATGCTTCTGCAAAGCATTGAGCTGAAAAGCAGAATAAAATCGTAAACTAGATTGGATAAAAGTTTTGACTAAGCAAATTAAATCATCTTCAGAAGGGCATTCTGATACGTCAATATCAACCCATACAGTAAGTGAAATTAATAACCTTTCTACATTTATATTTATTAAAATTACCCCACCCATATATCTGAATACAGTCATACTGTATATGGGTAAAGATAAATTTTGGACAATATGATCTACAACACCTCTATATTTGACTTACCTTTTATCTGTAATCATAAATATCATTCTATACTCCCTGTTATATAGTTTACTTGTGTAGAATGTACTTACTGAAAACACCAGCAGCTTAATTAACCAAAGCCAGATTTGTTTCTCTTAGGAGATGAATGTTTCATGTACTGTAGTATAAATAAATACAGTGAGTGGCAATGAAGGCATTAGTTAGTGTTATTGTCAGGACCACTTCATTTGTTGTTAGTACATAGTGTGTAAGACATTTAGCCATATAGCCAGTAGTATGCAGATAATCATACACAGGGCTCCCAAGTCAGATGCATTCACTATGAGTCAAACGCATTTCAAGCAGCCGACACACTCACACGCTGCACCTGGTCTTTCTCACGCTAAGAAATAAGGCACAACACCCACCAAGGTGTCCCGTTATACAGAATTAATGGGTGAGGGGCAGGCGTGCGGAACGTGGAGTTTTCCGCCGTGTTCATGGCTGTCCCGAGTTATACAGAGTTAATAGCCACCTACCAGCTAATCAGAAAATAGCATTTGTTGTTTCCGGGTAAATTCCATAATAATTTTCATGCAATCCAGCTGCAAACACGTTATTACATGGATG
The DNA here is from genome assembly GCF_023856365.1 of Brienomyrus brachyistius. Taxonomy (NCBI): domain Eukaryota; kingdom Metazoa; phylum Chordata; class Actinopteri; order Osteoglossiformes; family Mormyridae; genus Brienomyrus; species Brienomyrus brachyistius. The sequence goes on along the minus strand of NC_064545.1, from coordinate 2,810,281 downwards.
AGCACGGAGTGCAGACAAGGTGGGAGTAAAAAAGCATGATCCGATGAATGCGGTAGACAGGGTTCTCAAATCACATGCATGGACTGTGAGACACACATTTCAGCCTTAATGCAATCTCATCTCCAAACTTTTATTGAAACTTGAGAGCCCTGATCATACATCCTGGGTAATTTAGAGATGCTAGTTATTATAATTGCCTGTCTGTGGACTGCAAGAGTAAAAATGACATGAGGAGAACATGCAAGCTTTACATATACAGAGCAGACGTGTGAGCTAACAACATTAGCCTACTACCTAGGGCAATCTGTTGCTATGATATATGCAGTATGTTAAAGGTGTTTCAACCATTTAGTGATGATAACAATCATATTAGTTACTGGTCTTAACTCGGGATAGGACAATTGCTCCTGAGCTTTGCTCAGTCGGGGCCTGAAGGACATTTTCCACTTTCCACAGTAGGCTATTTTGAGAGGGTTTTTTTGTGGGGTTTTTTTGGCCTCCCTAGACAACTTCGCTTTAATTTAGATAAACGTGGTTCAACAGGAAGTTTGTCAGGAAGTATTTTAAAAGTTTAATTTCTAAGGTTCTGTGATGGGCTGGCCCCCCGTTCTGGGTTGTTCCCTGCCTCATGCCCATTGCTTCCAGGATAGGCTCCAAACCCCCTGTTATGACTGTGCTGAGCACGGACCAGGGAAGTAGGCAAGGAATATGAGGAGTCGGGAATAAGGGGTTTAATGGACATTCAGAGAGGCAGACAGGACAGCAAACGTCAAAACACTACAATGACCGGACTGGGGAAACAAACGGAAATGCGGACTAAATACATTGGACTAATAACAACGATCAGAAACAGGTGGTAAACATGGGGAATCCACACGGGGTTAACGAGGGGCCGTGGCACACGCGAGGATCGGACGATTCGGGCATGACACCCCTCACGACCCAGTAGGATAAGCTCGTTGGAAAATGGATGGATGAATTTCTTAGGTTGTTATCTCTGACCCTATCGGTTACTTAAAAAAATTCCATTTTAACGCAAGTCTTTATTTGGTGTTTTATTGTACCTGGCATTTTATTATATTAACTATACATTAATTAAATCAAGTAAAAGTTAAATACGCTATATAAATATACTGGGATAGGAGTAAAGGACGGGGTCATAGTGAGTTAGGTAATTATGGCGCCAGCTCAGTGTTGTGTTTGCAAGATGTTTTCCCTTCTGGATGCTTGTGTTCAGTCGGACTTCATCTGCAAGAGATGTAAGTGGACTCACTCATGGTTATGGTTCGGGACCTCGAGATGCAACTGGCTCTCATCCAAAACAACAATGAGTTAAAGGAGAGAGCTAATATGCCTTTTAGGGAGACTGTGTGTACATCACAAGGGGGGAGGGGGGAGAATGATGAACAGGTAGGTCGAGAGAGCTGGGTGAACATAGGTCGTAGATGTAGAACAGGGCATACACAGTTCACAGAGATGGCATCATCTGAAGTGATGGTGTCTATCCGCTTTCAGGTGCTTCCAACTTTAGAGCCAAAAGAGACCGGCGAGAAAGAAACACCTACACCCAGGAGAAGGGAGGTTGTGGTAGTAGGGGATTAAATTATTAGAGGTGTAGATAGTTATGTTTGCACCCGTGATATAGGGTCCTGTACAGTGTCTTGCCTGCCTGGTGTCCCAGTAGAGGACCTTCTGAATCGTGTGGACAGACTTTTGGCCCTAGCTGGGGTGGATCCAGTAGTCGTGGTGAATGTTGGCACCAATGGCATAGGAAAGGGCAGGAGGGCTGTTCTGCAGGATAAATTTATAGAAGTCATGGATAAGCTTAGAAGCAGAATTTCCATGGTGGTATTCTCTGGAACACTTTCTGTGCCACGTGCAAGCCAGGCTAAGTTGGCTGAGATAAGGGGATTAAATGCATGGCTAAAATGGTGGTGTAGGAAAGAGGGGTTTAGGTTTATGGGGCACTGGAAGAACTTCTGGTGGGACCTGTTCAAGCCAGACGGGTTGCATCTGAACCAGAGGGGAACCCGAGTATTGGGGAGGCGTATGTGTAGAGTAGTTGAGGAATGTTTAAACTAGGGATTGGGGGGCAGGGAGGTTAGTTTAGAATTTAGGTGGGGAGAAATGGAAAGCTGCAATAAATATTAAAAGTGGGCACTGTAAAAGGCCTACCCTTTGCGGTCTGTAGGAGTATTAGAAACAAAATTCATGATTTAGAGGCTTTAATATCATCAGACACTTACGACATTATAGGAATAACTGAAACATGGATGAGTGACAATGATGGAGAAGAATATAATATTGATGGTTATATGTTGTTCCGTAGAGACTGGATAGGCAAGAAGGGAGGTGGTGTTGCAGTATACGTAAAAGAAAACTTGCAGGCAAGGGATCTCACTGATAAAAATATAAGTACAGAAGCTGTATGGATAAAACTAGATGCTAAAAACATAAATGGCCTAATTGTCAGTGTTTGTTATAGAGCACCTAATGTAGCTGCATAGGAAAGCAGAATATTATATGACGATATCAGGATTATGAGTAACAAAAATTATGTGGTAGTTATGGGTGATTTTAATTTACCAGGGATTCAGTGGGACACAGTCTCTGGCTCTTCGGTAAATGAGCTTGAGATGGTGGAATTAGTACTCAGTTTGTTAATACCCCTGCCAGGGGAGAAGCCCTTCTTGATCTTACCCTATACATGCTACCTCTTGGTAACATTATTAGAAATCATGGTATTGGGTTTCATTGTTATGCAGATGATACACAGTTGTACATATCTGTTAACCCTGATGATACATCACTGCTATCTCGGTTAGAAGACTGTCTGTTAGATATCAGGTGCTGGATGGCAAAAAATTTCCTTATGTTAAACACAGAAATGGTCCCAAGGCTGCAAGAAATAAGTTCCACCACCTCAACATTGGTAGCCTTCCTACACAACCTAACACGGTGGTTAGAAATCTCGGTGTTCTTGTTGATTCAGATCTATGCTTTGATGCTCACATTAGAAGTATTACTAGAACTGAGTTTTATCATCTATGGAACATAGCCAAGCTTCGTAAGATGCTCTCACTTCATGATGCCGAAAAATTAATACATGCCTTTGTAACTTCCAGACTGGATTACTGTAATGCCCTCCTATTGGTTTGCCCGTCTGGAACTTCAGTTGGTACGGAATGCTGCAGCCAGAATTCTAAAAAAACAAAAAAATTTGATCATATTACACCGGTCTTATCCTCTCTTCATTGGCTGCCAGTTAAGTCTCGAATTAACTATAAAATACTGCTATTAACGTATAAAGCACTGAATGGCCTTGCACCAGAATACCTTAGTGACCTGCTGACCACATACAACCCTCCACACTTGCTTCGCTCTCAAGCTATGGGATATCTGTTAGTGCCTAGGGTAGAAAGAGCTACAGCAGGCTGCAGAGCTTTCTCCTACAGAGCTCCTCAGCTGTGGAATGGTCTTCCACCGGATGTGCGGGTTTCAGGCTCACTCTCAATATTCAAGTCTAGACTAAAAACACACCTGTTTAGTTTAGCGTATAGGGACACTAGTTCTACGAGGGGCGTTCAATAATTTATCTACCTGAGTATGAAAGAAAAGAGTTTCAAAAAAATTATGGTTTTATTTTTCAATATAGTCCATTGATAACTCCATATACTTCATCCACTTTTCCTGCAATGACCTTAACCCCTCTTAAAAAGAATCTTCTGTTTGACCTTCAAACGAGGACGTTACAGCTGCCTTGATGTCTTTATCACTTGAAAATCATTGTCAACAGAGCGATTTATTCAAAATTAGGAATAGGAAATAATCTGAGGGAGTCAGGTCAGGACTGTAGGGTGGATAGTTCAGCTATTGAAACCCACGTTTTTGGATGGCAGCCTGTGATTGATGTGACATGTGATCCGGCGCATTGTCATGAAGAAGCTGCACACCTGCTGTGAGTTTGCTTTGTCTTTTTGTCTTGATTGAGTCCCAAAAATTGATCCTTGTGTTCTCATAACTCTCCCCAGTTATGGTTGTCTTATGTGGCATGAACTCCAGGAGCAAAAGTCCTTCAATATCCCAGAAGACAGCTGCCATGACTTTGCCTGCAGATGTTTCTGCCTTGAACCTTTTTGGGGTGTGGGATGACTTGTGCTTCCACTTCAATGACTCCATTTTGGACTCAGGATCTCTGTGATAGACCCAAGTCTCATCTCCAGTCACCAAACGATGAAAACAATTCACTTGGTCTTCATGGGACGTCTCCAAGTTCTTCTGACAGCACTGGAGCCTTGTGGCCTTCAGACATGGCATTAGCATTCTTGGAGCCCATCGTGCAATGACCTTTGACATGCCCAACGTTTCATGAATTATTTTCCAAACTGTACCTGCTGAGATGCCCATTCCATCAGCTATTCGGGGAACCTTAAGTCATCTGACTAACAAAACTAAATCCTCAACTTTCATGCACATTTCTGTGGAAGATGTTTCCACTGGCCGTCCAGTGTGAGGGTCATCTTCAATGGACTCTCTACCCCACTGAAACTGCTTGCTCCAAAATTTTACTTGGTAGGATGAGGGGGCAGACTCATAAACTGCAATCATGAGTTCATAGATCTCCTTTGGCTTTTTCCCTTCTTTTGTGAGAAACTTTATCACTGATGTAGGGAGCCGCCCACTGGCCCAATGGCGGAATCCAATGGCGCAGCCGAAGGCTGTGAATGCGTGTTGGTCCTTCCAAGCGCTCCTGGGAATTACTTACCCTTTTTAATATACAAGGTATTCTTTTAGACACATATCTGACTCCATTTTATTAATGACCTTATTTCAGTATATTGTAGTCATGACGTTTATGTTCTTCGGATTACTTCGAGACTCTCCTTTAGATTACCAACTCTAGTTTTACCCCTGACAAAGGAGTCCGCCAGATTCGCCTCGGCCGACAGGGCGATCCGTGGGCTTGTTCCACAGGGTTTGTCTTAGAGGTATGGAAATCGCCACCATTTAAGACAATGTCAGCCTCTGATTATTCAGGTCCCTCGACCTATATAATTCCCCAAAGGCTCAGTGTCTGCCAATTACTGAGCATGTGGGTGCCTCGGAGATTAAGCCGATGTTTACCTGAACCACACGTACGTCCACCTCAGAGGCTCAGCCGGGGGCAGCCCATATCATAACATGTGTCAACTTCAGCGGCTGTGACGGCGCACCTTTTGTTGCGGTAGTTTGTACGAGGTTTTACTTTGGGCTCGTCTCAGGGACTCCACCGATGCCGCCCATTGTCTTACCATGTGAGCGTCTCAGGGACTATGCCCGGTGCCTAGGAACATAGTGTGTATGCCCCTCAGAGGGTAGACCGGTACCTTTCATCAGCATGTGTTGACCTCAGAGGTTAAGTCGGCCCTTAACTGAGCGTGTGCGAACTCCAGAGGTGCGGTTTTGGTATCCACCTAACTTAACTTAGACAGTCGAGTTTGGGACCCGGATAAAGGGGATTTAACCCAGAGGCTGCAAGATAGTAGTTACCACTTTAGTCCTAATCAGGATAGAAGTCCAATCTGGAAAGTTTATAAAGAAGTTAGCAAATCAGACAGTCATGAAGTAATCAAGACAACATTTATTAAACATATTACAATATCCAATCATTGACATGTGGCCACATACTTGTAAATACATTTGGACAAATACAATATTAAACAATCACATTCCTCAGCTGAGAGTGCACAATATTCTGCGGAAAGTATCTGACTACAGATGGACTTTCACGCAGTTCCTCTGTGGGAGCTCTGATTACAGAGTGACTCCCCGACTTCTTCTGAGGCCCTTCCTTAAGTATCCAACCCAGGTGATGGCATGTCTCTGAAGACTGACCAATTTCGTTCAATGGTTAATTTTAGGGTTCATTGTTGGCCTTGGTTCTCAGGTCCCCAGCCAATCAGATCACTTTAGGGGGTGGTCATAATCCCCTTGTTCAGCCATGTGAGAGGCTTTCTCAGTTTGGTGGGTTTCTGTATTTCTCTTAGGGAAAACTATACTGCCTTAAATCTGAGTGTATAACATTCGCCGTCTCATGCCTATTCGAACGAGACCAAACATGTGTGTATTTGTCCCTAACATCTATGTGTGGTGAGTTATCCTGTGTATAGTGGAAAAGGTGTCAGTGTATGGAGACTGACAGCTGTTGTTGCTGTGGATTGACTGTGGAACTCCGGTCACTCCGGGGGTGAAAGGTCTTGCTTTTTCTATGTTGCTCCAGTTATTCCCATCCAGTCTCTCAGGAGCCGGCAGGCCTTTGCCTTCCTTGAAAGGGATGGTTTGATGCGTGGAGTCCAATCTTGCCTGGGCCAGTGGATCCTTTTCTTGGAGTTCTGAAATAGACTGATGCAGGCTGATCAGAGTTGGGGCCTGCAGGACCTTTAAGTTTTATGTCCTTACACTGATCATTGCTCCAAATCTAGCATTTTCTTACTTGATTCGTATGAGGACTCTTTGGACATCCTGTCTCTTGGAATGTTAGACTGCCACTGAGCCACAACTGTGCATGAGTAACCTTAAGACATGTGACAACATGCCCAGACTTGTTTCAACATGCTTGCTCCTTTCTTTCATACCCAGGTAGATAAATTATTGAACGCCCCTCGTAGCTCTAGCTAACTCCTCACTCCCAGTCAGACCTATGTGTGAGGTGTAGAGCTGGGTGGGGATCGGTGCCATTGGCTTTGGATAAACTGGACTGTCAGTGCTGTCACTCTAGCTTCGCAATCCCTTGTGGAGCTGGAGTGACGACATTTCAGGGACTCCCCACGCCTTCATTCCCACTTGCCTCTCCCTCCTACTGATGCTGCCATTGCCATATCTGCCGGAGCTTGCACATTGCACTTCATATTGCACTCACCTAGCTGTTAGCACTGCCTATAGTCTCCCCTACTTTGACTAATTGTACATTTTATTTCCCATACTCCTCCTGTGGGGTGATGCCTGGAGACCTCAATCTATCAAGATGTCCAGCATACCCTGCCACATGTGACGTCGCCACTTCCAATGACATTCCTGCATCTAGCTCGCCGTTCTGCCTGTGTCATCTTCTACATTTTATGATTTGGACAGTGTGACTTGGCACTTAACCATCTCTCCTATTTGACTATCCCTGCCGGCCCCTGGAGGATGGGCTCCCCCTTTGAGTCTGGTCCCTCCCAAGGTTTTTTCCTTCTTGGGAGTTTTTCCTTGCCACTGTCGCCTATGGCTTACTCACTGGGGGCCTTGGGTGAGGATGCTGTAAAGCGCTTTGAGACGATGTAATGTCATGATACTGCGCTATACAAAAATAAATTAGTTGTTGTTGTTGTTGATCTTGTTTTCTAAAATAATCAGGATAGGATTGGAAAAGTTGAAGCTTCTCCTGACAGGATTCCCCCAGACATTCCCAGCCGACCCTCACTATACGCTTGGGTCTGCCAGGTCTGACCGGCTTCCTCCCCCACTAACAGAGCCAACCCACCATCAGGTGGTGATCATTTAACAGCTCCGCCCCTCTCTTCACCCGAGTGTCCAATACATGTGACCGCAAGTCCAATGACACGACCACAAAGTCGATCATCAAACTGCACATATAGATACCCTTATGTTTGACCATGGTGTTTGAACACTATCCATGATGAGCACAGAAGTACCAAACAACAAAACATCACTCGGGTTCAGATCGGGGGGGGGCCTTCCTCCAAATCACGCCCCTCCAGGTCTCACTGTCATTGCCCACGTGAGCATTGAAGTCCCCTAGCAGAAAAAGAGACTCCCCAGGTGGAGCGCTCTGCAACACCCCTTCTAAGGACTCCAAAAAGGGTGGGTATTTTGAACTACCGTTTGGCGCATAAGCGCAAACAACAGTCAGGAACCATCCCCCCCCCTGAAGGCGAAGGGAAGCTACCCTCTCGTCCACTGCGATAAACCCCAATGTACAGGCGCCCAGCCAGGGGGCAATAAGTATGCCCACCCCTGCTCAGTGCCTCTTCCTGTGAGCAACTCCAGAGTGGAAGAGGGTCCAACCCCCTTCGAGGTTCAAGAGCCCAAGCCGTGCATCGAGGTGAGCCCGACTACATCTAGTCGGAACCTCACAGCCTCACGTACCAGCTCAGGCTCCTTCCCCACCAGAGAGGTGACATTCCATGTCCCTAGAGCTAGTTTCTGCAGCCGAGGATCAGACCGCCAAGATCCCTGCCTTCGGCCACTGCCCAACTCGCACTGCACCCGACCCCTTTGGCCCCTCCTACAGGTGGTGAGCCAATTGGAGGGGGGACCCACGTGCCTTCTTCGGGCTGTGTCCAACTAGGCCCCATGGGTGCAGGCCTGGCCACCAGGCGCTCGCCATCGAGCCCCACCCGCAGGCCTGGCTCCAGGGGGGGGGCCCCGGTGACCCGCGTCTGGGCGAGGGAAAACGTAGATCCGTGTTTTGCCTTTTTGAGCCGCACTTCATCTGGTTCCTCACCCAGGACCTGTTTGCCTTGGGTGAATAAAGCCCCAGGCAACATAGCTCCTGGGATCGTTGGAACACACAAACCCCTCCACCACGATAAGGTCTCGGCTCCAGGAGGGGTGAAAATTAAACTGATATAGTAAATGAGTTTAATTATTATTTTACATGAGTGTTCACAGTAGAGAACATGAGTAACTTACCACTTGGAGTTTAAGTCAAGGGTATGCTACGATTGTATAATTCCTTGGTAAGACCCCACCTAGAATATTGTGTGCAGGTTTGGTTGCCATACCGTAAGAAGGACATTGCTGCCTTGGAAAAGGTGCAACAGAAGGCAACGAGAATGATTCAGGTATATAAAATTCTAACAGGTCTGGATGCTGTTCAGACAAATGGCTATTTCAAAATTAGTTTAAATACTAGAACTCGTGGCCATAAGTGGAAATTAGTAGGAGAACATTTTAAAACGAATTTGAGGAAGCACTTATAGCATGTAGTTAGAGTATGGAACAGTCTTCCTACTAGTGTAGCACAAACTAAAACCCTGGGTTACTTTAAATCAGAGCTAGATAAGATATTAACAACTCCTAGCTATTAGTTCATTTCTCCCCAAATGAGCTTGATGAGCTAAATGGCCTCCTCTTGTTTGTAAATTTCTTATGTGCTTATGCAAAATCCAGGAAAGCCTTGTGAATGCAGTAGAAATCTGGTCTGTTTTTGCTGTATAATTGCAGAAATGTCACGCACCTATCACAGAAGCAAAGACACCTGGAGCAGCATTTTCTATAGCTAAGATAATGATCTACCTCAAATAAAATACAGTAAAAACATAGCAAATGTTTCTTGCACAGTACGCAGATGTTATGGTGAGTGTAGGCGAGCAAGCAAGCAGGCAATGGAAGCCATAAATGCTGACAAACAGGGTTTATTCACTGGACAAAGACAATGTTTATGACAGACCTAGGGAAATGTACTCGAACGCGGACTGAAATACACATGACAAGCTGGAAATAACATAAAACTGCTGGGAACAATCAGAGTTTCACACGAGGTTAATGAGGAGGTGTGGCAAACAGGAGGATCCTACGAGCAGGTCGTAACACTGCATTTATCTGTCAGTGGGTTCATATGACATCACGTCTACACAAGGTATCCAGACCAATGCTTCAGCTCTTATTTTTAAATAACATTGAAAATGACCCTGATACATACATACATGCATACATCTATTTCTCCACATGAAATGTAAAGCATTAAGAACATAACATTCAATGGCAATACTCAGGTTGTGACATAGTTTTAAAAATGTGATACTGCTTAAATTTGAGTCTGGAAAAAGAGCTTGTGGAAGCTATGTGAGATGAAGTTCATTTGGGATTGAATAGTAAGGTCACCACAGTTTTTATATATTTGGTATCTGTATCCATCCATCCATCCATTTTCCAAACCGCTTATCCTATTGGGTCGCGGGGGGTCCGGAGCCTATCCCGGAAGCAATGGGCACGAGGCAGGGAACAACCCAGGATGGGGGGCCAGCCCATCACAGGGCACACTCACACACCAGTCACTCACACATGCATACCTATGGACAATTTAGCGACTCCAATTAGCCTCAGCATGTTTTTGGACTGTGGGGGGAAACCGGAGTACCCGGAGGAAACCCCACAACGACATGGGGAGAACATGCAAACTCCACACACACGTGACCCAGGCAGAGACTCGAACCCGGGTCCCAGAGGTGTGAGGCAACAGTGCTAACCACTGCACCACCATGCCGCCCCGTATCTGTATCTCTATTCTTGAAATTACTACTAAGTTCAATTCATGCTCCAGTTTAGGGTGTTTCCTTCATTCTGTATGGGTAGGTCATATTACAGACCAGATCTATGCTTTCTTAGCAACCTTGAAATAATTGCATGGTTAATAAAAGTTTATAGACATTTCTTTAAATTGACATTTTACTCAGAAACAAGGCTTATAATTTGTGTATTGTAAGTTTAATTTTAAAAGGTTAACCCATACTATATATTGTGATGTTTAGCTTAGTATGGGTGCTCATTTTATAATAAAATGAATGAATTTAGTTTCTCCCTTGTTCTTCTTCATATTATGTAAAGTTTTTAGAAGGAAATAGACCTCTCAACAAAGAGGCAAAGACTGAAATTCAACTGAAGTGTTAAAACAGAACAACCCTTCAGGTAGAGACGGTCTGTATGGCTAAGAATCTGCAATCGAAAAAATGATAGTCAGGAGAACAACAGGCCATTGAACATTAATAATAATTAATGGTCAATTATTACGTGACAGAGCACACATTTACTGAACTTACTAAAGGCTTCAACATTCCAAACACAGAACTGTTGCTAGAGCAATGTTATTATGTTCGCATTAAAATAGTACCTTTGATAAAAATAAATATCAATCTGCTAAATTAGGTAACTAAGTGATGCCAGCCATGGTAATCTTAAATGTTTAAATACATCTTGTATTTAAAGTTGTCAGCTAGTCAATTTCAATTTCTGTCTAACAGAATACCTGTTTAGAGGTATATGAAAATGCCATCTATCCAGTACTTTGGATATATAACATTTGTAGTCATCAGAATGATGGATAGATGCACTTAACAAAGAAATAAAAGTGTCACTTGCTAACACACCAGTGTTTAGGGTAACAAAACTTTAAATAAAAGTTGAACAACAGCTCGAAACCAACATAGGAGAGGAAACAAAACTCTGATTCTATAGGTGGAAAAAAATCCTCTAGAGGCCCAAAGACAACTGGCTGCCCAGCCCAAGTGAAATCCAAGTAAAAATGTGAACAATAAACAGTAGCTGTAGTAAAGTACAGTAATGTATGTTTGGTATAATAATATGCTCTGTCACAGCATCTACAGTATGGGTCAGCATGCCGTATGTAAGTTAGTTCTCACTTTGGCAGTCTGTTGACCAGTCTTCAGTATCTCTGTCTGTGGTCTGTTGAATACATGGAGCAAACTTAGTTGGTGCCTCTGAATGAGGTGAGAGTGACCAAGTAGGTCAAAGCAGTTGCCGATAACCGACCATCAAAATCTATGGGTATACACATACATCGTTCAATGGCTTATCCATTACGTAGTTAAAGCTGCGATTACACATTACGGGCAATAGAGATTCCACATTTCCGTGTTCTACCTGTGAAGCACAGCTTTCTAGGGTACTTGCGTTTACTGCTACAGTTCAAAGTCAGGTTAATCTACTGTAACTGGTGTCTCTAAATTGCCTATGGCGTGTCTTTGTATGTTCTGCCTGGGATAAACCACACCTCGTACCATGAACCAGCCCAGGATGCGCATTTGCTGGAAAATATGAAAATATGAAAGTTTAAAAGTTAAAGGAGTTAATAACTGCATATATAAGTCACTTTTTGTTTTGAAAATTTTACCTACTGAGCCTCGAAATATTTGGGGTAATATTTTATTTAAATATGTATGCTTAAGAGCCAAGTGAAAAAATAACTTCAACATCAACCTTATTTAAATTTAATATATACATTTATATTGTAAAGATGCTGGCCATTTCACAGGGTGAAATTCAAATCCACGCAAATATTGTTCACCACCCTGCATTCTAAAATTCATACTGAATATAAATCAGGTTATTGTAACAGCTTGAAAATGACAGCAAATTCTGTGATTTTAATTTCTTTTTTAACAGAATGAAAACAGGTGCACTGCCAGTCCTGGAGATGGAATAATCCATTCCTTTATAAGAAACAAACTGTGAATATATATTTAACACCAAATTCTAGGAGCTGTATGTCTTAATTTACTTGTTGTCTTATTTACTTAAAACATACACAGTAGAACCGTAGAACTCAAACACCTCTTATCTTGACCAACTCGGATATGAACGAGTCCATTGAATTTTTTTTAACTTATACCTGGACCGAAATCTTGGAACTCAACCGTTCCTGCTAAACATTGTATGGGTCGTGACACGTTCAACTCTAACAGTGCGGACCTCAAACAGGTCAGTCAAGAAAAATCTAACCGCAACTCGATCGATGACTCGGAACTCAACAAAACAAAGCAGACCTGCTAAACCTTTTACACACTGAGACGCATGTCTGATGAGGTGACACAAAGGCAAACAGACTTACAGGGATGTTGATGCCTATGAATTACTCTCAGTCTCACGGTACCTCTTGACCAAGTTTGACATGCCAAAGCTGCGTTCCTGTGTTTTTTGTGATTTTTGTGCTTTATCTATAGTACATCTAGTGACAGTAATCATGGCCCCTAAGAATGTGAGCAATGATAGCAGCAAACCACAGACGAAAGTAGGAGCGTAACTGTAGAACTTAAAAAAGAAATTATAGTCAGAAATGAAGGTGGTGCACGTCTGTCTGCTCTCGCTTCAGAGTATGGGATTATCATTGATTTCATATTCATTGCTTTTATATGTGTGCTTTTTCATATGTGTATTAGTATTACATTGATTGTTAATGTTTTTCATTAGTTAGGTAGTAATTTGGGGGTCTGGAATGAATTAAATTCATTAACATAATTTCTTATGGGGAAATTTGACTTGAAACTTGACCAAATCGCAACTAGACCGGCCTTCTAGAACGAAGTTTATGTTTCAAAGTGCCAGTATATCTTTATCTGGATATGATATATTTTTTCCCGTACTGTTTGGGAATACATGAAACACTTCCGTGGGGTACATTAAAAAGACTGGAGAAACTCTGATTGATGTCATTTAATAAAGAATGTCTTCTACTCTCTGTGTGCCTGACCTCCAGGTGAGCTCATATTGCTTCTGTGTTTCCTAGAAAAAGGTTATTTATTATTCAACTTTCATCCTACTAAATTCTCAAATCTTGGGGTTATGATCCAAACCCACATGCCTTAAAATTGTTGAAATAAAAGCTAAGAATAGAAAAAATAACAACAAATAAAAGACAATAAAATACAATGAAAGACACCTCGAATACAATAGCAGATATGGCCACATTCAAAATAACTGGCACTACTTATAAAAATAAGCAAAAATTGGTGGTAGCATTATCTGCACCCCCTGCTTTAAGAACCCTCTATTGTTAAATTAGCAGAACTGAGTCAGTTTCTAAACTGCAGTTTTAGAGAGATGTAATGGGGGAAGTGATTTATCTGTCCAAATCATTGATGTCTGTTGGTCTTTGAATTGACCTCCTTAATCAAGATAATCGATTTGAAAGGCACCAGGAGACTTACATGGGCATACAAAATTTTGTCTTTTAAAATGGGAAAATATAAGAACCAGCACATTTAATCTGCAATACATTTGTTTTTTGTGTAATCAATTTTTCATTGTTGACACAACATAGCACACAACAGCAACCCATATAAGACATAGCAGGTGGCAGCTAATTCAGTGCTTTGGGGGCAGTACCTTGCTCAGGGTACCTCAGTGGTGCCTTGGTGGTTAAGGATTCGAACCTCCAATCGTTCAATTACAAGTGTGCTTCCCTAACCATTAAGCCACCACTGCCATAAGTACCTTATAGGATAAACAAGTGAGATAGATATTATAAATACAAGCATGAGGGAAATAATAAATGTGTGTGAAAGATAATATGGGTCCAAAAAGTACAAAATTCTGGCACATCGTACACGTGCAGCATCATGGCAGGAGTACACGCTCATGTAAACAGCAGTCAAATGTCCAGGGTGGGGGTGAAGATAAAGGTAACAGATTAGAAATATTTGGTTTGCGAAATTGGCTGGAGCCAGTGGAAGAAGCAGCTCTGAATAGCTGAATGCCAGTGGGTACAAAGGAGCATTTGAAGAGCTCAGTTTTGTGCCCTAGGGAGATGAGCCCATGGCTGAATGCACTTCTCATCTCTCTGAGTTCTCTGTTCTGTGGATGGGTTTCGTTGTTCAGTACAGGGAGTAGTCTGGACACCAGCCTTATCTCCACCACTGCCTCCAGTGTCTCTAATGGAGCTGTCCTTAAAAATTATACAAAAAAAGATATCACACCTGACCATAACACCCAGATCGAATATTGGTGCTAATGCTGTTTAGCATTAAAAATCAAACATTTTTCCCACCTTTTTTGGTTTTCTCAATAAAGACTTCTAATTGGCTGTTTATTGCCATGGAGATGGAATCTAATTCAAGACTTGGAGACTTGTTGACCAAGGATGTAGCCATTCTCTGTAATTCTACAGCAGTGGCCCTTGGATCCCAAGCTATAATCTCACTGCAGTAGATAAAGCATGAAACGAGCTCCTGACAAGTTACTTTAGTTACAAGTTACCATGCCGCCCCCACACACATATATATACATATATATATATATATATATATATATATATATATATATATATATATATATATATATATATATATATATATATATATATGTGTGGGGGCGGCATGGTGGTGCAGTGGTTAGCATTGTTTCCTCACACCTGTGGGACCCGCGTTGGAGTCTCCGCCTGGGTCACATGTGTGTGGAGTTTGCATGTTCTCCCCATGTCGCTGTGGGGTTTCCTCCAGGTACTCTGGTTTCCCCCCACAGTCCAAAAACATGCTGAGGTTAATTGGACTTGCTAAAATTTCCCGTAAGTGTGAGTGTGCCCTGCAATGGGATGGCCCCCCCATCCTGGGTTGTTCCCTGCCTCGTGCCCATTGCTTCCGGGATAGGCTCCGGACCCCCCACGACCCAATAGGATAAGTGGTTTGGAAAATGTGTATGTATATATATATATATACATATATATATATATATATATATATATATATATATATATATATATATATATATATATATATATATATATATATATATATATAAAGCTTTCAATTACAGCTTCCTTTCTTTGCATTTACTCTGTCTTTACTTACCAAAAATCCTGAAGCGGATTGGGGATGCTGAGAAGAAATATCGGCTCTCATCCAATCCCTGAAAAAGCCTGAGAGGTTTGAATAAATAATGTTTCCCTGCCCCTTTTGACTTTGAAAGAAAAAATAAGAAGTCCCACTGTAACTGACAAACACCTGAAACACCAATGCAACATTAAAAGCACTCCCACAGAAGATAGTGGTCATTTATGTAAGGCTGTCTAAGACACACAAATTGTTCAGTGGATTGTTCTTTTGGATTCTAATGCCCCTGTTTGTTCCTCACTAAGTGCCATCCTTCACACAGCTGGTAGGGCACTAATTAAGTTTTTGGACCCGGAAGGTTGTTAGTTCAGGCCTAAAGATGTGCTGTGCTGTAATACCTTTGATCACAGGAATCCAGATGTAAAACAGATGGGTTTTGATTGTCAGGTACAACAAGGCAATGAAATTTGAAGGAAATTGCAGCATATATTATGATAAAGAATTTCACAATGGTTGCCTTTGACCTTTGGCTTTGAAAGTCAGGAATGCACGATAGGTACAACAACAACAAATAAATTTTTGTATAGCACGTCACCACAACAATACATTGTCTCAAAGCGCTTTACAGCATCCCCACCCAAAGTGAGTAAGTCATATCAAGCCAAATGGCAAGGAAAAACTCCCTTGAAGGAAGAAACATTGGGAGGGACCAGACTTAAAGGGGGAGCCCATCCTCCAGGGGCCGGCAGGGAGAGTCAAATAGGAGAGATGGTTAAGTGCCAAGTCACACTGTCCAAATCATCAGATTTGAGACACAACCGGGGAGCAGGGAGATGATGACAAGTCAGTGCCAACTCTCCTTCCAATTGCCAGGCAACCAGAAGTAAGGCAGCAGGTCATACTGTATATGGAAGAACGGCAAGCTAGATGCAAGGGTGTCATGGGTAGAGGCGACGTCACATGTAGCAGGATGCTGGATATCTTGATAGATTGAGGTCTCCAGGCAGCACTTGAAGGAGCACTTGGAGGAGTGGGGGAAATAAAATGTGCAATTAGTCAAAGTGCAAAGTGGAGGGAGAGGCAAGTGGAAATGCAGGCATGTGGAGTCCCTGAAATGTCAGCACTCCAATTCCACAAGGGATTGTGAAGCAAGAGTGACAGCACTGACAGTTCAGTTTATCCAAAGCCAATGGCACCAATCCCCCCCATCTCTACACCTCACACTATAGGTCTGACTGGGAGTGAGGAGTTAGCTAGAGCTAGAACTAGTGTCCCTATACGCTAAACTAAACAGGTGTGTTTTTAGTCTAGACTTGAATAATAATAATAATAATCGATACTTTATTGATCCCCATAGGGAAATTGTCTTTATGCCTCCCACAACTTGCTCTTTTTCATAGTCTGCGAAGGGCTGCCACCCGTAGCGGCGCCCAGGGAGCTGGGGGTTAAGGGCCTCGCTCTGCAGCCTGCCATAGCTCTTTCTACCCTAGGCAAAAAGAGATATCCTGCACCTTAAGAACAAAGTAAGCGCAGAGGGTTGTATAAGGTCAGCAGGTCACTAAGGTATTCTGGTACAAGGCCATTCAGTGCTTATAGGTTAACAGCAATATTTTATAGTCAATCCGAGACTTAACTGGTAGCCAATGAAGGGAGGATAATACCCGTGTAATGCGATCAAATTTTTTAGTGTATGTGAGAACTCTGGCTGCTGCATTCTGTACCAGCTGAAGTTTATGTAAGGATCTAGACGGGCAACCAGAAAGGAGGGCATTACAGTAGTCCAGTCTGGAAGTGGCATGTATTAATTTTTCTGCATCATGAAGTGAGAGCATCTTCCAAAGCTTGGCTATGTTTCGTAGATGATAAAACGCAGTTCTAGTAATACTGTACTTCTTATGTGAGCATCAAAACATGTACTGAAGTATAATACACAGAAAATGCATCAAGGTTGCAAAATAAAAAAGCACTTTGTATATTGTCTGCATCAGAACTGGTTTACACCCCTAGAACAAGAAAGACATTTCGTAATCAGTGACAGCTTCTACTGTGCAAAGTAAAAAATGTATTAATTCTTTCAATGGAAAAGTGATTTTAAGCAAATCCATTTGCACTCACTGAGCAGTTTGTTTCTCTTGTTCCCTTCTCTCTTATTCTGTCCTAACAAGGTCTCACATGGAAGCAGTTTGCTGTTCATGTTACTGCTAAAGCCCATCCTAACAAGTTAGTCTGACACTGAAGCAATTTCTCCTTGTCACCTTCTCAGATACCGCTCCTAACACGTTCGAATCAAATCGAATGTGCTTTATGTGACATTGCACAGATTGCAAATAGAAATGTTCATTTACATATATACATCAGATGTCTTATGGTTTTTACCATAATAGCATACAAATTACATTCCCTATTGCCATTTTGTTAAATTATTTACAAATAAAACAGCAGTGGGTAATTTACTTTTTAAACTAATGATCTTTCTGCATGATTTTAAATGTTTGCAATTTATCAGAAACAGCATAATAGGTTACATATTTATACTAGAAAAGTAAAGACTACTGGCCAGCAGAATTTTTTTTCCTGTCCAATGGTTTGCTTTAATATAGAGGCCTCTTCCTTATTGCAGATACACAGCTAGATTAATAAAGTAACTAGTAACCATCTATTCACACTTGATTTAAAAAAATTTAGAGATTTCTGAGCTTTATTCCAGTTACTCCAGTTACTTATTTAATAGTCCAATATACGATATTTGTAAACATTTGATTGTTTATAAACATTACCGCCAATATCCATGCAGTAATTTTTAAAATGCAATACCAAAAATGCTAGGTGTTTCAACAATTTTGACCACTGATACAGATGTGATTTTATTTAGTTTTATATAATGTTTCTTACTCTTAGCAATTTATCAGGTAAAGTACTCCCGCTCTTGCTCTAATACTTATATACGTGTGTGGTATTTGTATTTTTTTTTTACTATTATTATTATTTTGAATCATTCTCTGCATGTTTTTTTTCACTGCTCTGAGAATCCTTTTTGCAAATCCAAACAAATTTTGCCCTATTATTAGATTCAGATAGTTGAGAATGAGCCAACAAGAAACTGAGCCAAAAATACAGGTTGGATGTTGCCTTTCAACAAAACATAGTCAATGCCTCTTTGGATTAGCCATAGGCCTTCTACAAATATAGAAAATCCATTACAAAAAATTACCTGACAAGATATGATAAAGTAAGCAATTTCATGGCCTGCTGCTTGACTTGTCTTGTGCTAGTCAAGCTGATTTGCAAACGGAAACTCTATGGTTCATAATCTGTCTTCCTCTTTTGCAAACGAAGCACCCTCTTCATTGCTTTTACTGCAGAATCATTTGTTAGAATAAATAACTTCTATAGTTATATAGAAGTGTATATTTGAATTGTGCTGTATACTGTAAAAGAGCTTAATAAATTATAGATACAGCAATTTTCTGAATGTAAGTGAATTTTTTAGAGTGGGGTTTAGATTGAGATATCTCAAATGCTTGTTCCAGCTGGAATGGCAAATAAAACTATGTATTGCAATGATGGAAGGAAAGAATGTGTAATTTATATGCAGGCTGCAGTAGAGGCTAATTTAATAAAAATATTGGGAATTAACAACAAAAACAGACAGCCATTTTGAGTAAAAGGATAAATACCTGGATCTGGTTCAGGTGATCAGTCATCACAATTTCTTTGAATTTACTGGGGGCAATACAAAAAAAACTTGGTCTTATATAGTGATTTGGACTGTGGAGCAGGAGGAAAATTGAATGTGTGTCCTGGTCACCTGACACGCTCACATCTTGAGATGACCACACCCCCAACTCCTTTACAATATCCACCCATATAATACATACCAATGTAGTAGGAGATAACATTTAAATGTTAGTCTATAGCTGTTATATAGTTAAATAATCCCGGCAGTATTATCTATGTCTATTTCTGTTTGCTAAGTGAAAAACAATCACTAACTGTATCTTTACTGCATAGCATGCATCAATCCAGAAATCCATCCAGAGATGTTGAAAGCCATGTAGTTGTTCAGTGATGTGGATAACTCTCT
Source organism: Brienomyrus brachyistius (assembly GCF_023856365.1). NCBI lineage: Eukaryota > Metazoa > Chordata > Actinopteri > Osteoglossiformes > Mormyridae > Brienomyrus > Brienomyrus brachyistius. Next base: position 2,790,871 of record NC_064545.1, on the reverse strand, counting down.
GTGACAGGGTTAGAATTTTGGAGATCCAGAGGGACCTTGAAATAGATACAGATCTCCTGGGGTGTGAGGAGCCAGCTAAGGCGGTTTGAGCCCCTTGTATGGATGCCACCTGTTTGGCTCCCCAGAGGGCTGTTCCAAGTACCTAGCACAGGGTGGGGGTTGAAGGCAACAACATAGACACACTGGAAGCACTGAACAGTATCTTCCAGGTACTGGGATCCCCCTTAATGTGCTAGGTAAGGGGGGTGTGGTTTGACAAGCTTGGGTTGTTACCATCAGAACTAGAACCGGGAAAAAGCAGTGTGAAAAGATGAAGAGGAAAAAACCTGTGATTGAACATTTCATAGCATAGACATCTACAGTATACTCTAAAGTCTTTAATTTTTGTTCTCTTGCAGAATTCAAATAATGAATGCCTAATGCTTTTATTTTTGAGCTATTCAGTCAAGCAGCAAAATAACAAGCAGCTAAATAGAATATAATAATTAGTTATCTAATTGGTTTTCAATAACATGTACTGTACAAGGTTCTAAGGTGCAGCACGAGTGTTTCCAGATCAGAATATTATTCAGATCTGTTTTGCTGAGCCAGATACTTTCATGGATTTAACTGGGATGTAAATGACATTTAAACAAACAAATGAGCCAACAAATAAACAAATTCTACATCACCACATCAGTATGAAAATATGCTCTAATACGATACTATCAGGGGCCGGCATGGTGGTGCAGTGGTTAGCACTGTTGCCTCACACCTCTGGGACCCAGGTTCGAGTCTCCTCCTGGATCACATGTGTGTGGAGTTTGCATGTTCTCCCCATGTCGTCGTGGGGTTTCCTCCAGGTGCTCCGGTTTCCCCCCACAGTCCAAAAAGATGCTGAGGCTAATTGGAGTTGCTAAATTGCCCGTAGGTGTGTATGTGTGAGTGAATGGTGTGTGAGTGTGCCCTGCGATGGGCTGGCTCCCCATCCTGTGTTGTTCCCTGCCTCGTGCCCATTGCTTCCGGGATAGGCTCCAGACCCCCAGCGACCCAGTAGGATAAGCAGTTTGGAAAATGGATGGATCTATAAAATACTATCATAAAACTTTTGTGAGATGTTTATATTTTTAAATTTTGAATTATTCACTTGTGAAAAACAAAATCCTGTGAAACAACCGTAGGCTTTACATCTCCACATACATCTAAATAAACTTTAGATAGAGAACTTTACAGAATGGCTTTCCATGGCTGAGTAGCTGCATCCAAGTCTTACATCAGCAAGTACAATGCAAAGCGTCGGATGAAGTGGTGTAATGCATGCCGTCACTGGACTCTAGAGCAGAGGATATGTATTCTCTGGAGTGACAAATCACTTGTCTGACTGCATTGTGTCAAGTGTAAAATTTGGTGGAGTGATGATTATGGTGTGGGATTGTTTTTCAGGGGTTGGGCTTGGCCCCTTAGTTCCAGTGAAATAAACTCTTAATACTGCAGCATTCAAAGCTATTTTGGACAATTTCGTGCTTCCAACTTTGTGGGAACAGTTTGGGGATGGCCCCTTCCTGTTCCAGCATGATATAAGGATATGGATGAGCGAGGCTGGTGTGGAGGAACTTGACTGGCCTGCACAGAGCCCTGACCTCAACCTGATAGAACACCTTTGGGATGAATTAGATCGGAGACTGTAAGCCAGGTATTCTAGTCCAACATCAATGCCTGACCTCACAAATGTTCTCCTGGAAAAATGGTAAAAAATTCCTATAAACACACTCCTACACCATGTGGACTGTCTTCGCAGAAGAGTCGAAGCTGTTATAGCTGCAAAGGGTGGGCCAGCTCCATATTAATACTATGTATTAAGAATGGGATGTCATTAATATTCATGTGTGTGTAAAGGCAGGTGTCCCAATACTTTTGGCAATATAGTGTATAATTGTAGGTTGGTGATCATTTTAATTCAGGATCTAGGGGAAAATTTAGTATCATTTTATATAAAAAAGAATGCATCTATAACAACAGGTTTCTCATGTAATTGCAAAAAGAACCACAATTCTTTTTTAAACATAAAATGGCATACGTTTTTAGGTATAATTTGATAAGTAATATATGGAAATATGTATGTTAGCTGTGAATTTATACTTCATCAATTTGCATTTTGAGGTATCCACTCTTGAGAAATCTAAACTAATTGTTTCACTGAAGGTAGTGAAAACCCAGAACATCCCCAAAAGGTATCATGGTGTCAACACAACCTTCGTGGTTTCAAGAAACATGAGCAACTAATTAGCATTCATCACTCCAAGCCAAACAAAGAGAATCACAAACACCATTACACAAAGGCAAGTTGAACCAAGAAAAAACAGATGGTTTTCAAAGGAAGAAGTGCAATCTGGATTTAGCACATTATGCCGGTAATGAAAATGGAAATTTAGTTGAAAGTGAGAAGTAGGAAGATTAATTGATTGCTGTGAAACTGAAATATATGACAGGTGCTTGTAATGCTGCAATGCAATGTACTCTGAACGGCTTCTTCACATGCATTGTAAAAATATGCCTGAGTTATTCTACTCATTAATTTAACAATCTATGATCCTTAATATTTGGTGGGAGAGAAAGAGGTAAGATGAGAGAATGGTTTATTACAGACCCATGGACACTATACCCATATTACAGTCAGGAGACAGAACAATACTGAGACTCCTTTAGTAACTGATCATTACTCAGAGCATAATTTGAGTGATGCAGCTGGGCTGATTGCACAGGTAGGTCAGTTACTTATCTTGATTTACAGTGACAAAAATAATAAAATCTTTCCTTTTCACGCCAGGGGCGAACTGTCAAGTAAGCTCTGACAAGACTGGACTCAAACACTCATCAATTGGACCCATCTCAACTCTCACTAAAGGGGAAATGGCCCAAAAACACCTTCCACTCACAAACCCATCCCTGCTTCTCCCCCTTGCTCTCCCTCATTTTTCTCTGTGATCCAGGTCACACAAGCCTCCATAGAATTCTTATATGTGAGAAACATGGTTTAATATGAAAGAAACTGGTCAAGATCATGGGTGGTCATTATATCTGCAAAGGGCCAGTGTCTGTGCAGGTTTTTGGGATAACGTATAGGAAAGCTGTTCAAACCCAGGTGTGAGGATTCTTCAGCCAATCAGTCCTCTAATTAGTAATTGCAGCGAAAACCCACATAAACAGCGGCCCTTTCTGGATAAGATTGGCAACCCTTGTTCAACACATTCATATTTGGTCATATCTGAAAGGCACAAAAAACTTAAAAGAAAAAACACGTCACCATATATTATACTAGTGTCACTGTGCTAGCTAGCTAGCATAATCATTCTCGAGTTGCATTTGACTATTACAGACCAGTTACATCCATTGAAAAAAAAAAAAAAATTATATATATATATATATATATATATATATATATTTATATATATCCCCTCCTGGAGCCGACACCTTATCGTGGTGGAGGGGTTTGCGTGTTACAATGATCCCAGGAGCTATGTTGTCTGGGGCTTTATGCCCCTGGTAGGGTCACCCAAGGCAAACAGGTCCTGGGTGAGGAACCAGACGAAGTACGGCTCAAAAACCCCTTATGATGAGAGAAATTTTGGATTCACGGTTTTCCTTGCCCGGACGCGGGTCACCGGGGCCCCCCCCTGGAGCCAGGCCTGGGGGTGGGGCTCGATGGCGAGCGCCTGGCGGCCAGGCCTACACCCATGGGGCCTGGTCGGGCACAACCCGAACAAGGCACGTGGGTCCCCCCTCCAATGGGCTCACCACCCATGGGAGGGGCCATAGGGGTCGGGTGCGAGGTGATCTGGGCGGTGGCCAAAGGCGGGGACCTTGGCGGTCCGATCCTCGGCTGCAGAAGCTAGCTCTAGGGACATGGAATGTCACCTCTCTGATGGGGAAAGAGCCTGAGCTGGTGCGCGAGGTTGTGAAGTTCCGGCTAGATATAGTCGGACTCACCTCGACGCACGGCTTGGGCTCTGGAACCAGTCTCCTTGAGGGGGGTTGGACCCTTTTCCACTCTGGAGTTGCCCGCGGGGAGAGGCGCCGAGCGGGCGTGGGCATACTTATTGCCCCCAGGCTGGGCGCCTGTACATTGGGGTTTACCGCAGTGGACGAGAGGGTAGCCTCCCTCCGCCTTCGGGTGGGGGGACAGGTCCTGACTGTTGTTTGCGCTTATGCGCCAAACAGCAGTTCGGAATACCCACCCTTTTTGGAGTCCTTGGAAGGGGTGTTGGAGAGCGCTGCTCCTGGGGACTCCCTTGTTCTGCTGGGGGACTTCAATGCTCACGTGGGCAGCGACAGTGAGACCTGGAGGGGCGTGATTGGGAGGAACGGCCCCCCCGATCTGAACCCGAGCGGTGTTTTGTTATTGGACTTCTGTGCTCGTCACGGACTGTCCATAATGAACACCATGTTCAAGTATAAGGGTGTCCATATGTGCACTTGGCACCAGGACACCCTAGGCCGCAGTTCGATGATCGACTTTGTAGTCGTGTCGTCGGACTTGCGGCCGCATGTTTTGGACACTCGGGTGAAGAGAGGGGCGGAGCTGTCAACCGATCACTACCTGGTGGTGGGTTGGCTCCGCTGGTGGGGGAGGAAGCCGGCCAGGCCTGGCAGGCCCAAGCGTATAGTGAGGGTCTGCTGGGAACGTCTGGCGGAATCCCCTGTCAGGGAGAGTTTCAACTCCTACCTCCAGCAGAACTTCTCCCATATCCCGGGGGAGGCGGGGGACATTGAGTCCGAATGGGCCATGTTCCGTGCCTCCATTGTGGAGGCGGCTGACCGGAGCTGCAGCCGTAAAGTGGTCGGTGCCTGTCACGGCGGTAATCCCCGAACCCGCTGGTGGACACCGGTGGTAAGGGATGCCGTCAAGCTGAAGAAGGAGTCTTATCGGGCCTTTCTGGCCTGTGGGACTCCAGACGCAGCTGACGGCTACCGGCAGGTCAAGCGGAATGCGGCTTTGGCGGTCGCTGAGGCAAAAACTCGGGTGTGGGAGGAGATTGGTGAGGCCATGGAGAACGACTTCCGGACGGGTTCGAGGAGATTCTGGTCCACCATCCGGCGGCTCCGGGCGGGAAAGCGGTGCAGCATCAACACTATTTATGGTGGGGATGGTGCGCTGCTGACCTCAGCTTGGGACGTTTTGGGTCGGTGGAGGGAGTACTTCGAAGACCTCCTCAATCCCACCGACACGCCTTCCAATATGGAAGCAGAGTGTGGGGACTTGGGGGTGGACTCGCCTATCTCGGGGGTGGAGGTCGCTGAGGTGGTCAAAAAGCTCCTCGGTGGCCGGGCCCCGGGGGTGGACGAGATTCGCCCAGAGTTCCTCAAGGCTCTGGATGCTGCGGGGCTGTCCTGGTTGACACGCATCTGCAGCATCGCGTGGACATCGGGGGCAGTACCTCTGGACTGGCAGACCGGGGTGGTGGTCCCCCTCTTTAAGAAGGGGGACCGGAGGGTGTGCTCCAACTACAGGGGGATCACACTCCTCAGCCTCCCTGGTAAGGTCTATTCGGGGGTCCTGGAAAGGAGGGTCCGCCGGATTGTCGAACCTCGGATTCAGGAGGAGCAGTGTGGTTTTCGCCCTGGCCGTGGAACAGTGGACCAGCTCTATACTCTCAGCAGGGTTCTGGAGGGTTCATGGGAGTTTGCCCGACCAGTCTACATGTGTTTTGTGGACCTGGAAAAGGCATTCGACCGTGTCCCTCGTGGGGTCCTGTGGGGAGTGCTTCGGGAGTATGGGGTACCGGGCTCCCTTTTAAGGGCGGTTCGGTCCCTGTATGACCGGTGCCAGAGTTTGGTCCGCATGGGCGGCAATAAGTCGGACTCGTTTCCGGTGAGGGTTGGACTCCGTCAGGGCTGCCCTTTGTCACCGATTCTGTTCATAGTTTTTATGGACAGAATTTCTAGGCGCAGCCAGGGCGTTGAGGGCGTCCGGTTCGGTGACCTCAGGATTAGGTCTCTGCTTTTTGCGGATGATGTGGTTCTGTTGGCCTCATCGAGCCGTGACCTTCAGGTCTCACTGGAGCAGTTCGCAGCCGAGTGCGAAGCGGCTGGGATGAGAATCAGCACCTCCAAATCCGAGACCATGGTTCTCAGCCGGAAAAGGGTAGAGTGCTCTCTCCGGGTTGGGGATGGGGTCCTCCCCCAAGTGGAGGAGTTTAAGTATCTCGGGATCTTGTTCACGAGTGGGGGAACGATGGAGCGGGAGATCGACAGGCGGATCGGTGCGGCGTCAGCAGTCATGCGGGCGCTGCATCGGTCTGTCATGGTGAAGAGAGAGCTGAGCCAAAAGGCAAAGCTCTCGATTTACCAGTCGATCTACGTTCCTACCCTCACCTATGGTCATGAGCTTTGGGTAGTGACCGAAAGAACGAGATCGCGGGTACAAGCGGCCGAAATGAGTTTCCTCCGCAGGGTGGCTGGGCTCTCCCTTAGAGATAGGGTGAGGAGCTCAGTCATTCGGGAGGGACTCAGAGTAGAGCCGCTGCTCCTCCGCATCGAGAGGAGCCAGATGAGGTGGCTCGGGCATCTGATCAGGATGCCTCCGGGACGCCTCCCTGGGGAGGTATTCCGGGCATGTCCCACTGGGAGGAGACCCCGGGGAAGACCCAGGACACGCTGGAGAGACTATGTCTCTCGGCTGGCCTGGGAACGCCTCGGGGTCCCCCCAGAGGAGCTGGACGAAGTGGCCGGGGAGAGGGAAGTCTGGGTCTCCCTGCTGAGGCTGCTGCCCCCGCGACCCGACTCCGGATTAAGCGGGAGATGATGGATGGATGGATGGATGGATGGATATATATATATATATGTCAGGTTCGCCAGGTATAGCGAACGGGCAGGCAAGCGGGCAGTAAGCAGGCAAGGAGGCGAAATACGGGGAAAACGGGGATTTATTGCTGGGCAGGACAGAACAGGTCAGAACACTAGCACTGACATTAAGTAACATCAATGATAGACGAAAACCAAGGCAAGACATGGACTGAAATAGACAAGACTGGGCGAAAATAATCGGACAACAGCTGGGCAAGATCAGGGAAGCACACGTGGATAATCACACGAGGATCGGACGAGCCAGGCATGACAATATATATATATATGTATATATATTTATAGGTATTCATGATAATTTCATTAATTGTCTGGCCTGTGATCAGCAACAAAATGGCAACTGCAGGTCAGTCATAGAGAGTCAAAATTAACTGAGTTTCAGATAGGTAAGTCAAATATTGCACATGGCACCAGGTGATGAACACATTACTCTAGAAGGACTTGTCCAATACTCGCAGTCCATTAAGAACCATTATAATGCTGGGGAAGCTGTGAATTTTTTGGATTCTGTGCAGCATCACAACCAAAGCTCTCAAGTTGTTTACAACCAGGAAGGACTACTATTGGCTTCTATACAAAATATTTAATAGATTCATTTTTAACACACAATAAAAATATTTCAATATAAATGGTATTTTGTCATACCATATTTTGTTATCGAAAATGTATTTATATAACCATAAAAATTCTATATGCCACCCAGTCCTCTTAGAAAAGGCTTGTGTGTTTTGTATTCTTCCTGATTTCCTGGAAATGTTTGTCAATGTAACGTTAAACATACATTTTAGGCAAAAAACTAAATATTACAGTTTGAGAACAACTTCCATTCACATGCATGTATATTTGTGGGGAGATGCCACCGCAGCAACGGCAGCTTCTGTACTTCCGGTACTTCGGAAGATTATACTATGAGAAACTTAACCGGGTGTCATAAAACTTCCAGCTTGCTGTCTTGTGATCTGGCTGTTTATTGATCCATATCCTAAAAACAGTTTTAACATCTGGCCTTTCTTGTGGTTTGAGATTTAAAGAAGGGTCCGTGAGATAGGCAGGAAGTGACTCTGTGGAAAATGTTCATGCATGGTACTGTGTGAGTAAAATCTGGTATTAGATTTCTATAGCACTTACTGTGAGTATCATGTTCTAGGTATGTATTGTGTAGAATGTTTGGGTATTATAATATAAAGACTCTTGCTTTCTAGCCAATCCTTGTGTTTGGAGGTGAACTGGAGGTGAGTAGTTTAATAATATCATACAGTAAAAAAAGTACCCTGCAGCCTTTGAGATGAGTCAATGTAACGTATTGAAATTGTATCAAACACACGGACATTGTACCAGTATGTAGCTGTGCTACAGGGCCATGAATCAAGATCAAACTGGTCTTCGTCTGTGCATATTACTTAATTGGCTAAAAGCAAATCCTCTGATAAATCAGAGAATACATGTTCAGAATAAAAGGCTTAGTTAAAAAGAAAAATCTAGGAATAATAGAATAATATCTAGGAGAGCTCTAAATCAAACACAGAGAGATCTTAACTAATTTGATCTAAATAAATTCTATTAAAATAATCTGGAGTTTTCAGTGGAGATTTGAAGAGTTTAATAATTTGGATTTAAATGAATATCCTTCAGCTTAAATGAATATCCTTCAGCTGCCTAACTGGATTTTGTCGTTTAACATCACAATCACATTACAAAGGGATGGTTATTTGAATAAGAATAACAGAAGCTATTATCAATAATACCTCTTAAATGATCAATATCTGCATGAGCTGATATTGGTTAAAAATTAAGATATCAATATCAGTCTGGTGTTTGCCAGCCAAAATGTAAACAATCTTAATGATTGTGTTGGACGATTAGCCAGTTTCTATAGTGAAGGTTGAGTAATTTTGTCGGTTCTCTTAGAAGTAGTGCTGCCACAGGCCTAAGTGACGGTTTTACATGACCTATGACATGTTTGTAAGTTTGGCCAGCAGCTCAATCTTTTGTGCTCCGCAAAATAATAGATGATGTAACGTCATTCGATTTATCTGTGCCAGCAAGTTTCACTGCTTGCAACCCAACCCGCCCCCTAAGTGGCTCAGAGGTTGGCTATTTATCGCTAATGTATCAACTATATTATACATAAATATACCAATATCAAAATTTCCATATTGGTGCACCACTACCTCATCCTTAGATAAACATTTTAAACATTTAAACAAAAATTAGGTAGGATGGTGACTCACACCTACAGGGAAGCTAAAAGAATCTTTGCAAAAATCTTTGCAAAAATCAGACCAATGGAAAATGGTAATCTTGGGGAGCACTGTTATCTCACACCTCTGAGGAGCAGGGCAAAGCCCCAGTTATTTATGTGTGAAGTTTGCATGTTCTTCCCGGTCTCTTGTGTGGTTTCCTCAGGGCTCTCCGGTTTCCCCATGCAGTGCAAAAACATGCTGTGGTGAATTGGAGTTATCCTTTGGTATGATTGTGTTCATGAATGGAGTGGGGGTCCCGTGATGGGTTGGTTTGTAGATATCAGGATAGGATCCAGATCCCTGCGACCCTGCATAGGGCAAGTGGGAATAAAAAATGGATGGATGGATATTTCTATATTTAAGTCAAATAATTTATATAAGTAAAATTAGATGTGAAATATATAAATCATATAATTATTTTTGGTTTACCTTAATCACAGGTAAAACTTGAAAAATCTCAGCAAAATTCAAATCTGTGATTTCAATCTGTGAAATCAATCTGTGATTTATATGGCACATTGCTATTGGAACTGCTAGTCAAGTTCTTCCCATGGGATATAGATACCCATTAGCATCCAATTAAAATCTAATTACCCTTCATAGAATAAATTCTGTTCGTATAGCAATGTATAGAGTTTTCCAGTATTTCTCACATATGCACATCTGTTCCACACAAGCAGTTATACAGTCCTATGTACCAGATACCAGATTCATATTAATTCATATGACTGACAGCCAGAGATAGATAGATAGATAGATAGATAGATAGATAGATAGATAGATAGATAGATAGATAGATAGATAGATAGATAGATAGATAGTCATTCTCATGACTATTGATAGTCATTCTCTCTGCCATTCCACCCAAAGGAAATGAGTTATCCACCATTGTAGAGTCACGTGTCTCATTTTAAGAGAACTGATAGGAATATTTTGGGAAACTCATCACCGTCAAAATAACTCATTTTTACAAACTAGTAAGTGGAAATTTCCTGTCCTCACTGTACAAATTTTTTTAAATTGCTTAATCAACAAAAAACACTCAAGTCCTTGACATGTGCTTTTCCTAATCAATAGGTCATTCAATATTCAACAGGCTCTAACTGAAAACACATTTAAGGTGCTTCTCGTCCACGCTACAGGAAATATGGACAACATCTGTACATTGGTTCGTTCTTTAACTTACCTTAGTTGTGACAGGTGATGTTTGAACCTGAAAGAGCAAACCAAGCCTCAGTACAGCAGGAGTCATTTAATCTGTTTTATTGTTTATCATCAGAAGTCTCCTTGAAATGGGAAGCAAGGAAAGGGATCTGTCTTCTCTGTTCTGTTCTTCCAGCTCATTCATCACAAGAAATTATTATTATAATTATTACTACTACTACTACTACTACTACTACTACTACTACTACTACTAACAATAATAATAATAATAATAATAAATATAACAATAATAGGGGCGGCATGATGGTGCAGTGCTTAACACTGTTGCCTCACACCTCTGGGACCTGGGTTCGAATCTCCGTCTGGGTCACATGTGTGTGGAGTTTGCATGTTCTCCCCATGTTGTCGTGGGGTTTCCTCCGGGTACTCTGGTTTCCCCCCACAGTCCAAAAACATGCTGAGGCTAATTGGAGTTGCTAAATTGCCCGTAGGAGTGCATGTGTGAGTGAATGGTGTGTGAGTGTGCCCTGCGATGGGCTGGCCCCCCATCCTGGGTTGTTCCCTGCCTCGTGCCTGTTGCTTCCAGGAAAGGCTCCGGACTCCCCACGACCCAGTAGGATAAGCGGTTTGGAAAATGGATGGATGGATAATAATAATAATAATGGAACTGGAAGAAATAGAAATTTCACTCATTTTTCCATAATCCAGTCATTCTGTGGTGGCAGGTAAATGCATCTAATAGATGGAGAGTCACCAATATCATGAACCAATATACAGACATGTGACATAAATTTGGTATCCTTCATATGGACTGGTTGAAATATTTTTCAGGGGGGAAAAAGCAAGCTACAAGCTCAGTCTACAACAAATGCCACTGGAATGGCTCATTGTAATGATTATTTTCCATGCATCCATTTAACTGCTGAACGGTATACTGGTGAATAATAGACATTACGTCTGACTAAGGCTTGCACATTAGCACTTTGCTAGTAATGAACTCAGACATCTAAATTTACAGTATTACTTGTATTCTAATAGAAGGTTTTGTTGCAAAGAGCCATGCTCAGTTTTTCTATTCTTTCCTGAATGTTTGAGTGATTAGTGCCATATTGTTTTCTAGTGCAATAGACAACTTACCCACATTTCCAGTGAGTCCAACCAGCTGTCCATATGGATGGGTAAATCCATGTTCAGCCATTTCCTGTCGTAGACTGCTTTTGATCTCAAGGTCTCAGGGTCAGGTGATTTGCCTATTTTCAATAAAGCTCAATAGAAGCTCAAGGGAAGACTCAAACTCATGAATACAAAATGTGCCGCTTGAGAATAAATTAATTGCAGTGTTTTATGGTGTGTATATTTGATGGATCCTGTGTCAATGCCAAGCCTATATTTTCCTCTTTGCTGTCACCTCATTCAACAAGATATAGATCACAAAATCAGTCATACAGACTTGATTATTGGAATGAAGTTCAATAAATATTGCTTGCCACATCCCCCATTCAATATCCGCATAATAATTTAATACTATATACGCAGTGGTTAGCACTGTTACCTCACACCTCTGGGACCCGGGTTCAAGTCTCCGCCTGGGTTACATGTGTGTGGAGTTTGCATGTTCTCCCCATGTTATCGTGGGGTTCCCTCCGGGTACTCCGGTTTCTCGCCACAGTCCAAAAACATGCTGAGGCTAATGGGGAGTTGCTAAATTGCCCGTAGGAGTGCATGTGTGAGTGAATGGTGTGTGAGTGTGCCCTGCAATGGGCTGGCCCTCCATCCTGGGTTGTTTCCTGCCTCGTGCCCATTGCTTCCCGGGATAGGCTCCGGAATCCCCGAGACCCAGTAGGATAAGTGGCTTGGAAAATGGATGAATGGATGGATATTGAATATGCATAGAAGAAGGATGAGTGCCAGAAAATTGCTCCATTTATTGATTTGTTGTAAAGTGAATGTGAAGATTAAACAGAGGATTTGAGGCCATGAGTTGGGAGTGTGTCTTAAGGCCAACCTGGTTTAATTATAAACAGATGTAAGTCCTATCAATGCTCAAAGCATTCCCCAGACCCAACACTGATTCATTTAGCTACTGGGAAACATACTGAAGCAATGTCTTGAATCTCTTTTCCAAATTCTGCAAGGATGCTACATTTTATCTGAAGCTCATCGATAATACATTATAATGGTCAGTATAAGAATTAATAAAGCATTACAGCATCTCCTATTGACAGTCATAATATTATATTGTTGATCGCAATACTTCGTAACCTTCAATGAAGCTCTCATCTATAATGCACTATAGATACCTGCATCAGCAAGTTATCTATAGTGCATTATAGATGAGAGCTTCATAAAGCATTTATAATGCATACTAATCAAGGCTTTAATGTGTTAATGCCTTTTAAAAATAATATTTATAGACATGTTTATAATGATAAATGTATTGTAATGTGTTATGAATGTGATCATACATTCTTATAGACATGACATTCCTAGAAAATGTTACCAAAATTTCCAATGGTGAAGTTTCATTTAACTGAAACTAATGTTTTTTTATGTATTTCCATTAATGTTACATATTATATCATGTTAACATAATAATAATAATATGTTTAAACTGATTTTATGTAATTTTCATAATCATAATAGATACTTTTGATTCATTCATGCTTGAAATATAAGTGCATATATAAGTCATTTAGCTGGAAAAATTATGTAAACTGTGTAGATGACGTAGATAATGGCAAGAAAAGTATCATATACTAAATCCTTCAATTACATTAAAAGAGGTAGACAGCAGCTTATATTTTTCTCATTCATGTCAGCATCCTGAAGCGATTGGGGATTTTGTGCTGCCTTTTGGGTGGAAGGAAATAGAAAGTGAAACATACATGCAGTAATAACACAGCATGTAACTCCTACATACTCTTCCATCCACTCATCTTCCAGCCTCTTATCCATATGAGGGCAATGGGGATTTGTACAAATCGACTTGATAAAAACAGCTCGAATTGTCTCATGCATGCTAGTTTAGTTCCATTTCGATCAGCTAATAGCATAAAAGCAACACAGAACTCAGATCCCCAAGTTTGCTGACCTTCACTTACAATGCTCTTGCCACAGGGGCTAGTCAATTTGAATCCACAGATATTTTGGTTCATTGCTGCTTTCAAACAGTGAAGCGGGAGCATCCATCTCTGTAGAGAATGTCAAAGCAATTACCCAGGAGAGTAAACAAAGCCTGTGCATTTCAGTAACTATAACGCATTATGTGGAAATGCCTTCATGATCAATAGGTTTTTAAAATACACAACATGCCTTTTGGCTGAATCATTATGATGATGAACAATTTTCTGGGTCTTTCTACCTGTAGTTTTATCATTTATCTAGTGTATGTATATCAGATTCATGTATAAAGGTATACCTATATTGGCCCTTTATGAAATATATCTTTTATCAGAACTTGGTTCAAAATGTATATGTCTATTATGAGCAGGGTTATTCCAGAAGATGGTGTTTTTTTATTTGAAGCAGTATTGAAGTTCTTTCTATATTTTCATCTAAATGTGCAGAAATTAGGCAGGAACTCAACAAGCAAAAGCGTTCGTTGTGGCCCAGCATATTTGCAGCTCACTGTGAATGTTCTACCTGATTATGATTAAAATGAACCCTACTGACAATCACCTAGAGGGCCTCTCCTCAGCGCATTTCTCTTTCATCTCGGTGCAGTTTGAATGTTTTTACTTTGTTGTGAAAGGTAGATGTACCTGCAGGGTCAAGTTCAGTCATCCGATGAGCTGGTATCACTGTGCACTGTGCTGATAGCGGTTCACTCTGATCATTCCCACCGTGAATAAGAACTGACTGACTTGCATACAAAGCTAAAATTGCAGGCCTCTTCTCTGGAGAAGGAAAGGTATATAGGGCATGGCACTGAACTGTTTCTTTAAATTTGTTGTTTTGGACCACAGAATAAATGACTTTGGGTTGAAGTCTCCACTCATTTCCGGGGGTCCAGGAGGTTGCATTAGCTGGTTCTGAATATTGTAGGGGGTTACAACCCTGCCCCCGACCCCCCTATAATTTACGCCCATGGATATATGCCATTGAGTCTCAAAGAATAGCCTAGCCTGCCTCTGTCACTGCTTTGACATAATTAAATTATTTTGCTTAATTTACTTTCTGTGATTCCCATATGTCAAAATAATCACTGTTAAAATGAAGGTTACCCACATTACCCATTTTACATAACACGGTATGTATAACAAATTAAGATTTAAGATTTTTTGTGAACGTAATGTGTCTTAGGGATGAACAACACTGGAAAAAATTCACATTGCGATATTTGAAGTTTTTGTGACATAAATTTACTTTGTAGCCAAATGCAACTTATTATATACTAGTTGCTGGCAAATCACTTGCTGTGGCTCAATATTATCTCTATTCAAGGCCGTAACTTTAGCTGGAACAGTGGGGGGGGGGGTTGAGGTCTTCACCCATTATGGGAGAAACATGATTATTGGGGGGGTTGTTTAGCTGGTTTTGATTTATTGAGGAGGCTACAGCCCCCCCCCCCCCCCCCCATCCCCTCCCCCTATAATTTATGCCCATGTCTCTATTAATATAATATATTTCCATACAGTTTTTGTTTCCTATTCTCCTCTTCGTTTATTTTTGTAAAATTTCTCATAAAAGCAGAACAAGATCTATGAGTGAGTCCAGAAGCAAGGAGGAGAATGATTATGTCTGAGAGAGAACATGTAACAGCAGCGGTGGCAAACTTTAGACTTTTCTTTAATGTGGTCCTCACCAGTCAAGACAGTGCTTGTGACTCAAATCAGAGACCCTATGCCACAGAGAACTGAGGTTTAATCCTACTGTAGGTGGCACACAGAAAGAGATGGAGGTTGAATCAGTACAAAGCTTTATTTATCCAACGGCTTAGACAGCCAAACAAACTGGCCATTAAAACAAGACCATTAAGGAAAAGTTAGACAATTGTATTATTTTTGTTTTCCGGAGCACAGTTTATCCATACTGTACCAGTTGAAAGACCATACAAAAATATCAAATCTATTCCACAAAAGGCCGTCTAAAGTTGGCAGGACTGCAGCTCCACAGTGTAAGTACGGATACCTCAAACAGCTATTCCTCAAAAGGGCTCTCACAACCAAGCTCACAACCTAGCTCTAGTATACAGAGAAGATACCACAGGTAGTCAAAATAGTGCCACCCCACAACAAAGGAACTTTACACAAACTCAAAAACACTAATCAAATGAAAACACAGTAAAAAATTGATCTTAAAGCAACCAAATAGAAAATTTAGACACCAAAATAAATCATTTTTATTACAGCAAACTATGCACAAGTACAAAGGCCTACTTGAAACCTAAGGTCAAGTACAGCCTAAGATTGCCAGAATCTTAGGCCACAGGAGCTCAGCCCTACCATTTACAATTAAGGGCTTAATTATCCACGATATTGACACACACATTCATGCGTTGGGCACTCAATTTCCTGCTCTGTAACAGAAACAGTGTTAGACAGCTTAATGCTGGAGTCCTAAATGTATAGTATATAACTGAATTTTCATGGTGGGTACATGTCACTCCTAACAGCTGTGGATAACAAACGCCATCACTGTCTGCTAGAATTAAGCGATTCAGTCCACAAGCCTGAAAACCGTTCAACATGCTACAGAATTACACTATACTTACCGCAGAGTTTCTGCTTTCCTCTAAACAGGGCAGAATATCTTCCTTTTAAAGGTGAACTAGACGAAGCAGTTAGGTTACAACATACAAAATGTATGGCAGTTCAGTACAGGACTGCCAACGCTATCGACAAATATAGATCAAGACCAAATGACCAAACTTCCAACGACAAACCGTGAGATTACATACAGCCTGATAATGACTTAAAAGTAAAAGTTACTCCACCTACCCAACATATACTAAATAATGTTAAAAAGGAACCATCATTTAAATTGCAAAGCTTGCTTAGTTTTGTTTGATGTGACTAAGTAAAAATGGTTTGATCCCAGCAGAATATGAAATGCCATGTAAATATTGCACATTGTGTAAGCCTGTCGGATTCTTCCTTCTACAGTCCACAAACTTGACCATTAAATTGACCATATGTGTGACTGAATTTTCACCAATTGCAATGTATATTATACTGTAATTTATTTTATACACAATTACTCAACAAATCATCGAATGAATCAATTACTCGATGATTGATGTAATCGATAGTGACAGACCTAATAAAGGCCATGTTCAATCTGATCCACTTCACACCTTACTTTAGTGACATTTGACAAAAGGCTTAAAACGATGTATCGTAATTCCGGTACCAGGCATGGTGATTAAGAAATAAATAAGGAGCATGGAAAAACACATGAAGGCTATAAAAACTAGGTCTACTGACGTGTGCCAGTCACCCTTACCACTGACACACACACACACTGCCCACCGTGCTGACCATCCTGATCACCCATACGACACATGGTGGGCACACACACCAACAGCAATTAACATGAACACTACAGGTGACATTGAAGTGAAGCACAACAACAGCGCAATATACAGTAAATATACAGCCATTTGCGCTGCTGGCACCAGTCCCGCATGCCGCTGCGCTGCCCGATGGGCTCTACCAGCGCGAAAGTATTTTTAGTTATTATCTACAAAATGGACAAAAATGACAAAATTACCACAAGCTTAATTGGGGGGTTCAGTGGGTCTCTGTGTCTATTAACAGAAGATATCCTGTTTGACAAAATACTCACAATGCCAATAGACCCTTGCGCAGGGCCCATCTCCAGGGGTGCCAGGTCGTTGGCTGACTTTGTGCTTGAACCCCAGGCTTTGCTTACACCTCTGGAGAGCAAGGAAGTAAGATGGTAAATGTAAAAGGAGCATTATGTTATACTAGTACAAATAGAAAAACTGCCAAATAAAGCATAATTTCAACCGTTTACTTTTTATTACAACTAATTTACTTAAAAGTATATGTTCCTAAATGAATATCCTATGGTGTTGGTAATTTACCATAATTTCAGCACAGCCCACCCTCTCTAATTATTGCCTGTGGTGATGCTGTTGTTAAAGAAAATGAAGCAGGATTAACTGCTTTGCTACCATGTTAAGAGCACGAGAGGGACCAGACTGAGCTCTGCTTTGCAAATGTAGTCCATCATATTCTATAACATCTATATCATTTAGGAGAAGGTCAGCCTTATTTATGGTGCAGTAAAGAACAGAGAAGAAGGTTGTATACATGCAACACACCGCTGTTGATTTAGAAGGATCTGTCAGGGTTGAAGTACACGTTTTATGTAGTGCTCCCAGCCACTATTCTATGCCTTTTGAAATACCCGAAAGAGCAGAGAATGGGTTTGTATCGTGACATGTACTGCTTTTCCATAAGCAAAGTCCACATTTCTCTTTCTTAATGCTCTGCTCAGGGCCTCGGAAGCCAAGACTTTCCAGCACTCTCAGCAAAATGTTTGGCAGCCCGACCCTGATGGCATCAGCCCCAGAGTGCTTAAAGCATGTGCATTCTTGCTTGGCGAGGTCCTGAAACACATTTAGCCAGTCCCTACTTGTACAAAAAATCCCCTCCCCACCAGAAAACCTCATGTATAGTCCCTGTGCCCAAGAAGGGATGCTTCAGCGCCCCTAATGAGTACAGACCAGTGACTCTGACATCCTACATAATGATATTTAATTGGTTGGTACTCCAGCATCTCTGACCACCTGTGAAGGACTTCCTAGACCCACAACAGTTTGCGTACTAGACTCACAGATATGGGGAAGCTGCTTCAGAGAGCCTTCCCAACACCGGGATTAATTTATGCAACTAAAGTTGAAGGTGATGGGGTCTGAGGAAGCCATAGTTGCTTAGATCCCAGAATACCTCACCGACAGTTCATCTGCATCAGTACTGTAACTGAGTATCCAATGATGTACTGAGCAACATGGAGGCACTCCAAGCGATGCTACCATTTCTGTTTACTCTTTATCAACAAATCATGGAGGATCAATTGTATAAAAAAACACACATACACACTTAGGTAATATGCAACAAAACTGTACAACAACACAAAATAACAGCATGAATGAAGAATTAAAGATCAGGGATAAGTCTCCCGAAGCCCTGTTACTGTTACATCATTTGTAAATTCTATGTTAAAAGATCTATTTTTGTATGTTCTATGTTATGAACGGCGTAGTGTTATGAAGGTTTCAAGAAACTCACTCCAGGTTGTTTTAACATAATATATTATATATTATATTTAATAATGTTTAGAATTTCAGTACAGCACATGCATTTAATAAAATGATATTAAATGAGTATAAGCCTTCCATGACTGTAAATTGATTTTTATATCATTTTGGTCATACAATCACAGCCATTACTGGGGGAGGGGCTGGGGCAAACTGGGGGGGGGGGGGGGGTACATGTTTTCCCAGATCCTAGACTCCCCACCCCCGCGCCCTCACCCTGCATTCAGCACAATATACCAAGGGGGGCATAGGTGACCACCTTGCTTTGCTCCTGTGCAAATGATGGTCTTGCCCCAATGGAGTCTCTACCACTACTTCTGTGATAATTGTGCTGAGAAAGCACATTTTAACACAGCCATAGAAATTTCACATATCACATAGTTTTTGTTTCGTACATTATTTTATTTAGTATGCTCCAGACAATTCAGGTACTTTCCTAGAATGATGCTCAGCAGGATCCCATTTCTAAGGAGGAATTTAGGAAAATAAGGAGCAGAATCGCAGATGGCACTGAGGCAGTAGAGTTCCAGAATGTGATGTGAAAGCAGCGGGAAGCCCTTGAATCTGAGTGAGCCTCTTTTTCACTACAGCTGCTTGTGGTCAACGAGTCTTGTTTTAACCAAGTTTACTTTGAATTCTTTCCATATTAGTGGAGATTTTAAATTATTACTTTGAAGTCTAACTTGAAGTTACATTTAACAACATGACAATTTCACAATGATACAAAATTATGTCTTTGTAGAATTGTTCCTCATGTCATATCCATTACTCAGACACATTGATTTGCATATGGGATGTAAATGAGAACCACAGAAACAGGCTACAATGAGGTATTCATTTTAAATAAAAGGAAATATGAGATTCAAAATAAATATTTCAGTAAGGGCCTGTATTTATCCAAAGATGAAAACCACACATTAATTTACACACTGCATTTATTTTAAATACATCAAACAAAGGCCATCGAAAATGCATGTTAATAAGTTAGGAAAAAAAACCTTGCATAAATGATTGCTTGAAGCAAATGTGTTTGAATATGCAGGGGTAATTACATGTGGATAACAACCTGACAAAAACAGAGAGTGATATTAGACTGCTGCAAAAATTGTTGTCAATTACAAATCATGAAATTATGGCCATTTGCAAATATATGGCCTTTTTATAAGCTGATTGTAATTATACTGTATAAAGCAGGGATATATTAGCAATCAGTCACTACCTAATGTCTAAGATTCTTATATTAAATTCAATTAGCTGCATGTGGACCTATATGACAAGTTTGTAGAAAAAATATTTCCTTTTCTTCATATATGTAAGAAATGATGCGCCTAGACATTGTGTTTTTGTGACATTATATTAACACACTTTCTGGATTTCTGCATTTCACACCTCTTCTCTGTCCCATAAGTAATTGTTCAGTGTTGCCGTAAAAATCTCCTTATATTCAGGTGAAAATAAGATCAAAGTGAAATTAGCATATAGCTACATTGGAATTAATGAACTATCACCTCACAACACTACCTCTATTCGTTATATTATTTGGAAGATTAAATGTATCCCATTTCTAAATGCAAGTACAGGCTGTAACCAGCCTTTATACTAGTAAATTTAGACTTTCAGTTAATGAATTCCATTTTTGATGCTTTCTAAAAAGGTCTCAAGTAGAAATAATTTTCAGCTTTAGTTATAGTCTCACATTTGCTGGAGTCTGATGATTGGGTAACAGATATAAGGATTCAACAAAAAAATACGCTTAATACATTATGTGGAAACTGAATTTTCTTTCCCATCTGTTCATTAATGCTTTTAGCGACTGAATGAAAAAGATATATCTAAAATATTTACATTTAGGTCTATTCCCTGCGAAACTATGGTGTACAGAACACATGCCTTGTGATTCCTGGTATAGATACCAAAGGCAACACATCTTTACTACATCCATCCATCCATCCATCTATCTATCTAGAAAACACCGTTGTCCATTTATTTTCAGAAATATACACATTTCTGAGGCATATTTTCAAAGAACGGAAATGGGAACTATTTCAAAAAGCATTGCCTTGCTGTAGTCTTTAATGAATGTTTTTATCATATATTTGACATTGTAAATGCAGTTAAGACAGAAGTGTCTTGTTGACAGTCATTAGATTCTGCTCACATTTTCTATTCTTGGCATTTGTAGGAGGCCAGCTGAATGAGATCATTAATATTCACAGCACCAAAGAACATTCTTGAGGCTGTAAATGGAAGCAAAGATTGCTGTGCTTTCTGCAACTTCTTCAGGAATGAAAAAGAAATATTCAACAGGGGATACCACTGGGAAATATGCCGGCAGTGTTAGCCTCAGTGATGGTGGAGTGATAAAGGTCTCCTCTGTGCTCTACAGCAAAGGGATGGCATTTAAGAGTGAGTAAATAATTACATATCTATCCAGAATTACTAAACACTTGTAGTGAAGTAATAAAACAAATCATTAGGGAAATATATTATTTGTTCAATTCATTTATTGGGTAATCCTGGTAGAACAAGGCCACCATAATAAGCATAATAATAATAATAATAATAATAATAATAATTATTATTATTATTATTATTATTATTATTATTATTATTATTATTATTTTAATAATAGTAATAATAGTAGTATTTATATTATGCAAAAATTCCTGTCTACTTTTTTGTTAAATGGATGACATGGCAACAAAAAAATTATTCTGGAATCTTTTACAGCTATTATGGCCATAGTATGAAAGATTAAACATTTCAGAAGACTGTTTACTAGTACGGTATGATTCTATATCATACCAGTTCTTCTGTGTCCGGAGATGTACGTTATGATTGTTTTGCTGCTGATTTTCCAGTGAGACAAACAGGCAGCCCTGTCTTGGATAGCGTGCTTGGTCAGCTACAGTACTTCAGGTAACTTCTTGCAAGGGGATTATCTGCAAATGGTGAAGGATGTCAGTAAATGCTGGATCGGGCATTCAAGGGAAATATCTGTGTCTGACTGTGCTTCATTTTGCGGGTTTATTTTTATTAAACAAGTTACAAATTGTTGCAGTATTGTTCAATTTCTGGATAACTGTACAATTTGAAAAACTTTTAGAATATTTAAATGAAAATTTGAGTGATCATCAGACAGATTTCCTTATTTAAAGTCCAGTTTACATCACAAGTAATTTTGGAAATGAAAGTCAGTTAAACTTATGAAGAGTCATTAGGGGGTCTTTATGACCCCAAAGACAGGACTTCTGGTCTCTACTAATTACCCATTTTCAGCCATAGAATCACGTACATACCTACCCTGAATCTGCACTGAACATGACACACAAAGTCGCATAATATAGACTTCTTGACAAGGCATCAACCAGGGGGGTGTCACCGCTGTTATTCCAATCATTTTCCACATGCTAATATCATTGTACCCTGTGAGAGAAATCAGTTTACTGATTGTAATTGCTTATTGCTTGTTACAGGCTCGCTCAGACTCCTGTGGAGCAGCAAACCAGTGAGTCAAGTTTTGAGAGTTCCAGAAAAACATAATATACAGTATGAGTTATTATATGCATATGCACAAAACAGAAATCCCTTGTAAACAGCGGCAATGGGTTACACATGATTTGGTACATTATATGCAACCCAAAATTCTGAATCTGAAGTTTGATCAAATTTCTGAGCTGTGGTCAAACACTGCTTGTGTTTGTTTCATTGTGTTAATTTTCCTTTATTTGACTTAAAATGATTTAATTCATTGTATTTTGTCTTATTTCCTATGCTTCTCATGTAACCCTGCATTGGATAAATGGTTGTGAAAAAAAAATTATGGTGGATACTGTACAAACAACATCAATAAAAATTTTACAACAGAATCTACCAAGGGGACATGAAAAAGCAAGTTTGAATAAAGTCTGTGTGTGTTTACTTTTTTTCTGCCAGGTCACTAATGAGTATCCGCCTTGACTAGAGGATAACAGTGATTTGTAATAGTGACCTGTCAGGCTGGTCACATGAGATCATTTCAATTGAAATGTACACATTAGAACCGAATTTGGCCCAAAGCGCATTTTTTGAATAAAGCCATTTATTTACACAACTGCATGGCATATAGTCCGAACAATGCAAAGATGCATATTTAATTTCCATACATCCAAAATGTCTGCATGACTATAATAAAATGAAAATCTTGTTTTTAAGTTCAGCACCTGGGTTTGGGGCTGATTTCTGAACAGCAAAGTAACACAAAAGGCATCCTGTCCTTCTTGGCAATTACACCTCTCTCCATGAGATAGCCATTTCATCTCATCTCTTCTCACACTGGTAGGGTATGATGTTCCCAAGTAGCAACACACATCCAATTTATAGAAAATCCCTTTTGAACAACAAGATGAGGTCATTGATGGTAGTACAAATTTGGCTCTTAACTCTTTTCATGGAAAAACACTTCAACAAAATAATTCCATTCTCTAGTGTATGCATTGCAGCTTTGAAAGGAACTAATATTTTAAAATGCATTTAAAATGAATTTTCGGCAGTATTTATTCAGTAGGTTTAACAATATTACATTTCACTGGTGATTATTATTTATTCATTCATCTTCCAGCCACTTATCAAGCACAGGAGTCACAGGTAACATACTGTAATGCACTTTCTGGATGTGATGTTAGTCCATTGTGGTACACAACTGCACACACACATCCATGTCCTATGAGCAATTTAGGGATTCCCAGTTAGTGTTTTTCCCAAAGAACAAATCACAGGTGCTCTGTGGAAATTCCCATAACACGGCAAGAATGTACACCCGGGCAAAGGTGAGATTTAAAACCACGAGGCAATAGACCGAATCACTGAGACATTATTCCAAGTCGTTAGTTAGTAGATTCAACACATCAGATTCAGTAATTAAATGGGCTTCATGATATTGGACTGTTATTCCCAGAAAGCCAGAGATTAGTGTCCCATTTAAACCAACAGGCTGATCTGTCAAGAGGTTTCTAGGTAAGCAAGTTGTATGAAAGTTGTTCTAAGTATACTATAATGAAGGCATCACATGTCATTGTTATACATTTTCAAGTGGGAGTTTCTTATTCCCACTGTACAACAATTAGCCAATCATATGCCAGCAATTACTGCAGCAGCTGTAAAGAGGAAAGCCCATTTTGCAAGGACTCCATGAGGAATTCCCGACAATTGGACCTTCACCATTACATAACCTGCTTATACATTTAGATTACAATTACAGTTGCAATGACTTATGAGTCAAAGTATCGGAATATTTGGGTGAAAGGTACTGAAGCATTTATTTAGCCAGGGGGCTCCATAAAGTTTCTCCTCTGGTATCTGCACACAGAGCAAGATTTTATAATAATCAGCACAAAAACATGTTCAATCAAGGATGAAATGCAATGATGAGAACAGTTAGTGATTAATTGGATGTCATGGCAGTAAGAAATGCTTTTTGGTTAGAAGTACAGAATGTGTGTCACAGATGACATGCACATGTGGAGAATAGAAATATAGCAACTAGATTGCCATATTAACACTGACTAGGTAAATCTATGTCATACAGTATTACTCAGGGCTCTAGAAGAGGAGCTATGTTGCACTCTTTATGTAGCATATTGTGTTGTGTAGCATATTATGTTTGAAATCAGATTAATTTAAAATGAAAACATGCGCTGCACTGTTGTGTCAACACACCGATTCTGAAAATGCAGAATTCAGCAGTATTTGCATCTAAAGGCAAATCATTTTCAAGGCTCTCTGAGCTGTGAAACAAAATTGCATGTACACCGTGTATGCGGTGAAAAATGCTTTAGCAAACTTTTTCAGAATTACCCAAATATTGCATGCATATCTAATATCTTTATAAAGCATTATGGAATGTGCATGACACATAAAAGCTGGAGGCCATGGTTATATAATTCCTTTGACACAAACAGAAAACATAGTCTCAGGGATACCTTTAAAAAAAAGTTATGATAAAATCAATGTTTCAACAAAGAAATCTCTCCATCTATATATTGCAGCATATTATTAATTTATTTTCTCGATCCTGAATGGCTGTGGATGTGATTTCCCGCACAGCAGGCAGAATAGCACCTCTGCGGTGCTCCCATTAGTGAGGGATGAGCCTTAGAGGTCAGACAGATCCTATCAACCCTGTGCGGAATCCACAGCATTTCGTAGACAGGAGTACAGCTCTTGCTGCCACCCTTAAGTGTAGCCAGACCTGGAACAAAGTGGAAGCTCAGGTTCGCTTTGAACATTTGCATGAATAAATTAGGCATTTGCAGTACACACGGGTGAGCTATTTCTCAGCACCATACCACCATTCTGTGTGTTTTAGTCTTTCCTAACAGCCATCGAGTACATGGTTGGAACCCTTTATTAGATGGATGACTGGAATACACAAAAATGTCTGTGTGTGAAAGATCTGATTTTTTAAAAGAAAAAAAAATGATATAAATAATTCTTGATACTGCATCATAGTTTTTTTGTTATTTTGTATATAATTATTTAAACAAACAAACGGCGCACATACACTTACCTATACTGCATGTGTTGAAATGAACATAGTTTGTAGAAATACAATTCCGGCACAGACATAGTTGAGGGCATGTAAAAAAAATCAAACAGAAAAAAACTATTATAGTTTCACTTCTGCGACTGAAGCCTATCAGGAGGATACATTATACTCAAGGCTCCTACACTGACTGACCTGAACTTTCAGGGATCCCTAATGAATAAAGAGGATTCAGCCAGGTCTCTTTATGAAACTGCTTATTGCTAACTATTCACTGTTTTGTGGGATCATCTCTGAAGCCCCCTGCAGGTCCCGCTGCTTGTCTCATCGGCTGCCTAACACATGCACACACACACACACACACACACACACACACACACACACACACACACACACACACACATGCACACGCTGAAACCATGTTCAGAATCAGCGCCTACTTTGCTGGACAGCTCCTAGAACCGCAGAGACACCTAATTCCCATCAGCTCATTCCCTTCAGCTCATTCCCATCAGCTCATTCCCCTCAGCTCATACCCTGGCTCAAGCATGTGCAACGGCAGCAACTTTTTAGCGCAAATGAAAACAGGGATGTCCGAGTAAAAAGACAGTCCATTCGGTGTGTGGACAGAAAGTATGAGCAGTTAAGATTTTCATATCTTCCTTCACCATATAATACAAAGTAACCCTTTATGCTAGAAACCCTAACCTATCCAATTAGTCCTCACATAGTACATACTACAAAATGCAGTATGCAACCCGATCTGAATCCTCAGCATCGATGAGACAGTAGGCAGATGGTACCTTTTACTTTACCTTCTGTGAAATTCCAAAGTACACTAGAAATCGATGCTATGCTACAAGGCCACTTGAGCAGCAACCAGAGAACAATGATGTTGTTTGTTCAGAAATTTGTGTGCACACAGGGGTACAAACAGGTAATCACAGACACGCAGGTGTACAAACAGGTTCTCACAGACACATACAGGTGTACAAACAGGTTGTCACAAACACACACTGTCTTGATCAGCTGTTGCTTCTTAACATGTTCATTGCGATTCGTACAGATGTTGGTTGTTGTTTTCTTTCATCAGAAGGTATTGAAGCAGATTATCTGTGGTTTTCTTTCTTCTTTTTTTGTTTTTTTTTGTTTTCCTCTTTTTTTCTCTTTTCACTCCCTCTCTCTCTATTTCCCTTCTTCTCCATTTTCGTCCTTCTGTCCCCCTCTCTCTCCCTCTCCCTCTCTTGAGGAAATAAATAAAAATAAATAAATAAACATAAATAAAGCAGTCCTCCGCTGAGCGGGGGTGGTGGAGGGAAAAAATAAATAAATAAATAAATTTGTGTTAAGATGGTGGAGGAAGTAGAAATGTAGGTAGGAAACAGTTTACTTTTTGACTTTGATGGGGGTCATTGGTGAACATCTAGTTTAGGTAATGTGCAGGATTGTATGCCTGAGTGCATCTGAACTGTTCTCATGCATGTACATACAGTACATACTATTTTAAAAATGAAGTACTGCAGTAGGCTTGTAACTAAATTCAGTATCTACTGTGCAAGCATTTGATTTCAGATGCAGCCTCAGTTAGGTCAGTATATATTACCAATCTAAAGCACATAATTCCTTCCTGGATCATGTTAACCCTTAGACCAGTGGTCGCCAAGCTGTCGATCGCAATCGACAGGTCAATTACCAGGTCAATCACCAAGACAATTCTACTCAATCATGGCATCTTCTACCGTGAAGGTCTCCCTCGGCCAGCAAAATATAGACTCAGTAGCTCCCCAGATTATTCTTCGTGTGAAAGTGGCTCGCACTATAAAAAAGGTTGGAGACCATTGCCTTAGACAAACTGAATTGGTCCTTTTGTATTATGATACTGATATGTGATCGTTACTCATCTGTCACACCTGCTCGACTCTCGGTTCTGCCCGTATAACACAGTTACCCTCCCGTGCCTTTCTGTCCAACTGAGACATGTCATTTAGTCTTAATAAGATTGTCTGTTAAATAACTGCTGTAGCGTTGCTACTGACTGTGGTATGAGAAAGAATAGAAGACCCCTCCAGCAACCCTTAATCAATCAAATATATTCACTCTCTCAAGAGTGAGCATGTATGTTTGTGAAATCGTATAATAATCGTATCCTATAACAGTAGATGTACTTTGCATAATATAAATAGCATTACACAAGTGTTTTCTAGAATATTGTGATTGCATTTTCAGTTACTTTTTTTGTTTGTGTGTGTGTGTCACAGTTTGAAAGCACATTTTACAATGTGACCTCATTTTTTTCTGATGGATTGCATTATACTGTATGTCTCTTTGATTATTTGGAGTAACAGAAGTTCTATTCACCACCTTATACATTCCTAATTATTATTTGTCTATCTATTTAAAATGTTTAAGATAACACTTCCACAGTATAATTTACCCCACAGGACCACATTGTCGGTGTATGTACTCGGTGAATCTGACTGAAGACATTAAAAAATGTAAATTGACTTAGGACTTGAAACTTATCATTTATATAAAAAAAACAATATAAGTAGTAGGTAAACCATAATCAGAAGGGAAAAAAAGAAGATTGCGAGGTCATGCAATACAAACACACACACACACACACACACACACACACACCCAGAGAGCAAGAGGATTGTTCTCTGAGAGAGAGAGAGGGAGCCCCTTGTAACAGTCTGACATTCTGTGATGGCAGATAATGATGAAAGGCCAGGATCTGAGACAAGCAATCACCAAGCCAACACTCACATCAAAGCACGGCTCTTGTGGCTGATCAGACATTTCATACCGTCGACCAATTTCAACATGTTGCCAGGGAGACCGGTAAACATTATCATAACTGGCCATTTCTATTCTTTGAAAATTAATCAGATGTGGTTGTTATACTATCAAATGTCAGATCTAAAATGATCTTTCAGACTTGAAGTTACTATTGTCTATGCTGCAATTTATAAATTGCTACTGTTCCCAAATTTCATATTCTCAAAACATTTTACAGAACCGCAGAATGTGTAAAATATTCATCAGGAGATTTATTCAATCAGAAAGTAATATACATGAAAAAAACTAAATTAGCAGATGTCATGACAAAATTAAAAATCATCACTTTGTCATTGAAACATACAAAAGTAATAGCTGGACAAGAGGAAGGGACGACAAAGCGAATCTAAATTTTTTCCTATTTTTTTGCAAAGAAAACTTGGACACTTCAGACAATGTGACAAAGCTTATCATAAAAAAAAACCTTTCAGGAGCAGAAGATATAAATAAGAACAATAGAAATCTGTGCTGTAGCACAGAGATCAGAGGAGTACAGAGTTTTTAGCAGTTTTTAAAGAAGGAGGGAAGCAGAGCATGATGAAAACAGATACTCCTGTCAGTATCTGTCTGACCCACAGACGGGCAGCATGAGCTTCACTGTTTACCGAGCAGGATGGTGGACAGGGGGCTGCAGAGATTTCTTCCTCACTTCATGATGGCACTATACATAAAACTCACACGGATACACAGAGCTTAGAACCCCCCACCCCCCCCCCCCCCCCCGGGCAGATTCTGTCTCACATCCAGCAGTTTCAAAAGCCAAAGTCTCAGTGTTGATTCACTATGCATAAATAGCCCCGGTATAAGAAGATAGTGTTCTTGACTGAATCAAATTCTGCCCAATAAACCCTAGTAAAAATAAAGAAATAAATGTTTTATATATATATATATATATATCTCCATCCATTCATTTTCCAAACCGCTTATCCTATTGGGTCGCAGGGGGTCTGGAGCCCATCCCGGAAGCAATGGGCACGAGGCAGGGAACAACCCAGGATGGGGGGCCAGCCCATTGCAGGACACACTCACACACACACATATATATATATATATATATATATATATATATATATATATATATATATATATATATATATAAGTTAACAGTGAGCTTGTAGGTCAGACTGTGAGTCCACTATCACAGCACCAGCATACCGACAAATGCCGGAAAAAAATTGCTAGTTCTTCGTACTTGATAGAGGCATCTTAACTCAAGCTAAACCTCGGCTAGAATTGTATAGGTTGTACATAGTTTGTTCATAGATTCTGCAGAGTAATACAAGCTGGTTGATCAAAGGCTCTGCTGGTATTCATAGAGAATGGTGTATTAGAGCTCATTGAGTCTTTTTGTGTTTCGGTCAAAGTCTGGAGTCAAGGCGAATATAACCCTTTGATCTTCAGTGCAATGAGGCTGCACAGTCTATGATTTGCAGTGATATGCATTTGACTACAGCATGAGAGAATACTGTTATGAGCAACATGGAGCATTCCCTGTCCGGAATAACCTATAATTTCCCATTTTCATATATCTCTCCCTTACATCTACCAGGGCAGGAAGGGGTGAAGACCAGTCACACCAACCTGTGATCACACCATCAGCCTCCTGCTTCATTTCACCACTCTTTGGGCTCCTGCCTTCATTATGGGCTATAATGTGCTTACAGGAGAGCACCCACCTGGGCTCCAAGAGCTACCACAGGATAGAAGCATCAGACCCAGGTCTGTGCTGTGGAAATCCCCCGTCACCACTTTTCATTTCAAAATAAAATCCTGTTTCTTCTGTACAGAACCGACAAGAAATCAAACACATCATGCCATGCAACATATCTTTGTATGCAGTTGACACTGCCAAGCTTCGGCTGCGTGATTACATGCTTCTGTGCATTAGCACACCGCTCTCTTCCCCAGAGACCAGCTGTGCACATAAGAACATTTACACCCACCGTCTCACACATACAGAAACAGGCGCACGGCTGTCCAGTCACAGCCGATTAGCCCAATTGAGTGGGGCTAAATCATATGAGGGAATCGGACTCACAGCTTGGGATGCACATCTTAGAGTCCCACAGCGAGGGAATTAAAATATTAAAGCAGTGTACCTATTACTCATGTTGTCCTTTCTGTGTAATTAGGTTTTTCTCTGAAGGGAAAGATAAGACAGAACAAAGAATGAGGCTAATCCACAGCTGAATGGCGCTTGCTTGGCAGAACATGATTATTTGCCTCTTACCTTTGAAATGACCCGCTCATGATGTATTGCTATCTGTAACGTGGAGGCATCCCGAATAAAGACCTTTGCTTACGCAATACGTTAGCTAAATTGACATCTTTATATCGTGCCATAAGTAAAATGCTTGCAGCTTAGCACCTTATGCATTCCGATGCTCTTATTTAGCCAAATTGCTGCCTTTTTCCATTTACTTAAAAACCTAAGCATTTAAAATGAAGGGCCATCCTCAGGGCTAAATCACACATACCCCATTAAAGGATGCTGCTATTGAATTTATTGGCTAATCACAGTAAAGCTCCCAGTTTTTTTTCTCACTCACATGCATCTCATATAAAATCATGTCTTGCTGCATGCCTATACTTTATGTCAACATGTGTATAGGTCAGGACAGGGATTAAAAATCGGCCATGGTGTCCTAGAGCCAGACCACAATGTGACTATGAGTGACAGACAGACAGACAGACACACACACACACATAGGTCTTTATCAAAGATAATGTACTATGAGTTTAATGGTCCAGAAGGTAACCTAATGTATTGTATCATTCATGTGCAGGGTCAATGTGAGACTCAGTGGGCTAAGCCTCAGTGCCTGTGATTGGAAGGTCACTGGTTTGAGCCTGGCCTTGGCACATCTACAGGTCCTTGACCAAGCCCCTAAACCCCTCAGCTTCTCAGGTGCTATTGTGGGATGCTGCACTTTGCAAACTGCTTGCTCCCACCTACAGAGAACAAGGTGGCTGAGGCATAGAGAGAGCATCTCCATGGGGATCATCCATCCATCCATCCATCCATTTTCCAAACCGCTTATCCTACTGGGTTCCGGGGGGTCCGGAGCCTATCCCGGAAGCAATGGGCACGAGGCAGGGAACAACCCAGGATGGGGGCCAGCTCATCGCAGGGCACACACACACCATTCACTCACACATGCACACCTACGGGCAATTTAGCAACTCCAATTAGCCTCAGCATGTTTTTGGACTGTGGGGGGAAACCGGAGTACCCGGAGGAAACCCCACGATGACATGGGGAGAACATGCAAACTCCACACAGGCGGAGACTCGAATCCGGGTCCCAGAGGTGTGAGGCAACAGTGCTAACCACTGCAGCACCATGCCGCACCACCATGCCGCCCCTCCATGGGGATCAATTATTATTATTAAATACCAAATTGTGTATTAAAAATTAACACACATTTAAAAGCTGACATGTTTCTTGTCTTCCATAATGGTCACATGGATAGAGTTGCATATAATGATCACCAGAGCTGTGTGTAATAAAGATTACAGCAGATCCATCCATCCCTCCATTTTCCATAACAACTTTTCCTATGCATAGCCTCGGGGGGGTCTGGAGCCTACTCCAGAGGCTATAGGTACAAGATAGGAAACAACCCAGGATGGGGCATCAACCCATCACAGGTTGATCACATGTTATACAGTACAATATATATATATATATGAGTAATGACCGAAAGGATGAGATTTCAGATACCAGTGGCAGAAATGAGTTTCCTTCACAGGGTGTCTGGGCTCAGCCTTAGAGAGGGATTGAGGAGCACGAACAGTCGAGAGGAGCTCAAAGTAGAGCTGCTGCTCCTCCGCATCTAATGGAGCCAGCTGAGGTGGTTTGGGCATCTATGTCTCCTGGACACCTGCCTGTTTAGGTGCTTTGGGCTTATCCAACCTGGAGGAGACCCCTGGGATAGACTATATCTCTCGGCTGACCTGGTAAAGCCTCAATGTCCCCTTGGAGGAACTGACAGAGGCAGCTTTGGAGAAGGAGTTCTAGGCATTTTTGCTCAGATTGTTGCCCCCACAACCTGGAGCTGGATCAGTGGTCGAAGATAGACGGATGAATGTATATTTGATGTGAATGCATTTGAATACAGACATCTGAGTATGAAGCATGACCATCCTTATGGAAACCTGACATCATCTTTTTCATATGGGTACATCTGACTGCAGGACATGGACAGGACAGACCAGCTCTGAGATGTGGCAGCTGCCCCCCTCCCTTTATGACAATGAAGCAACAGTGTGAAACATGCAATATTTTGTATGTGTGAAGTTCTAGTTAATTTTAAATGAACTTGTGATACGGTTTGTGCATTTATAATCACGTTGAATTACACCTGACTGTGATACAAATGTACAATTAGAAAATTTGAATATTTATGTTGTAATGTGTGTGTAATGTATCTGCGCAGTATATTTTAGAGTATATCTGTGTAGTATAGAGTAGCATACTGTGGTATATTTGTGTAGCATAACTGTGCAGCATATTTAAGAGTATATCTGTGCAGTATATTCCGTACTGCGGGAAATTTGTGTAGTATATCTAAACAATTCAGGCACATAGTGGGACTAATTTTCAGCACGGGAGTTTTATACGCAAGAACAGCCCATTTTGTTTTCATTCTGCGGTAGCTTTGATAAATGATGCCACAGTTCAAGTCTTATTATCCCCATAATTTTATTACTGATATTTCAAGAATAAATTAAATAATAAATTGCATATTGAACCTTGAAGCAATCTGACTTTTTCAGCCCTGCCTGGTCTCTTTCTAACATCCAGCGTTTGATAACCATCCAGTGATTAGAATAGTAAGATATTAGATGCGGCACCTCTGCAACCGAGTTCTAAATGACAAAGGATCACACTGACGCACATGCTGCGTATTTGCGCATTTGTCTATGCAGGGCATTCATGGTCTAGTGTGTGTGTGTGTGTGTGTGTGCGTGTGTGTGTGTGTGTGTGGATTATGTTTATATTACATTGTCTTCACCAATCAGAGCCTGGAGATGAAGCTGCCACAGCAAAAGGAGATAGCTCTTCCTCCCAATTCTTGAGGCTCACCTTGCCTTTTTTTTCTTAAAAAGCTTCTTATATCCATAATTCTTTTTGTAAAGTAGCTAGCTAACTACCACCAGATGCCAGCAATGAGGTCAAGCCCAAGTACTCTGATTTTCTTGCGCTCACATAAAATGCATGCGTGCCAGGCAGTGTGAATTACATCTGCTGCTCCAGGACCCAAAACCCTAATCGTGTTTTTGATGCACAACTCTTGTCCAATTCAGGATCTTGGTGGGTCCTGAGCCTATCCTGGAGGCTATGGGTGCAAGGCAGTGAATAACCCAGAATAGGGCGCCAACCCATCACAGCTAGTGATTTTATTTACTACAAATTATTTAAAAGAGATCGCTATATTCTGTAGTCAACCCACTAAGCCAGTGCAAACTAGGCAGCAGACGGAGAGCTGACCTTTCCCAGCTGTCTCTCTGGGAAACTCGTATGGAGGAGCAGGAGGTGTCAGTGTCATGTGCAGATTACTTTCAAACCCCTACACAAACCCAAACCCCTAAACCTACAGATAACTTGTAGTTTTTAGCTGTACATGTAAATTCCTTCCATTAAAGAAAAAAAAACCTCGTGAATAACATTGTGTACTACATCGTGTATTTCACTTAATACTCATCCATTTAGGATGTACCATTCTATATCAATCAGTTCATGGAGAACATGTTTAAAACATTGTTTTGATTAATAAAGTTTAATGATAAGCATTGGCAGAATACTGCTTCATGAATGTCGATGTTCTACTTTTTCTGAGGGTTTTGCTGATGAAAATGTAAAAAAAGTAACTGAAGTTGAATAACAACTCAAATTGTCCTCATTTTGTTCATTTTGATTTATGCTGTGAAAGTCAGCTAATGCAATTTACTGGAACCTTTTAATAGACTATCTCACATCATATTTTCGTTTTACTCTGAAATTACTTGAAAATGGTGCATTTATTGGGTAAAAATCTAAAGATTACTTGGCGGGGCTAAGCTCCTAATGTTTGAAGACCCTAACAATGCTATTAATCTGTGCAGTATATTGAGTAGAAAGTGCAGTATAATATGCTAAATCTGTATAGTATCAATGCAGAATATTGCAGTATACAATAGTATATCTGTGCAGCAAAGACTAATATTTTGTTTCAATCAATAAGTTGAGTACTCTGTAACTGTGACTCTTTATACTCAAGTGGTTGGTTGAAACAAAATCTGAGTCTGGACCTGAAATCTCCACCTCTGCTGTGCAGGAAATCTGTGCAGTATGGAGGAGTATACTATGGTATATCTGTGTAGCATATCTGTACAGTATATTTCATGGTATATCTGTACACTATAGTGCAATATGCTTGGTACAGTTTAGCTGCATAGTGTCACGACCGGTCGCGGAGGTAAGCGGCGATCGTGCGGTAGGGCGTGGAAGGAGCAGGCAGGCAAGCGGGATAACAGGAAAACGGGGGTTTAATGAGGTAACGGGGAGCAGGAGACATGTAACGCCACTAACATCAATGACAGACAAAGCAAACTGGGGAGACCAGGACTTAAATACACCAGACTGAATGACAGCAAACGGAAACAGCTGGGTACAATTCGGGAAACACACGTGGGTAAGCAGGGGGCGTGGCACACAGGAGGAGCGGACGAGCCGGGCGTGACACATAGGATATCTCTGCAGGAAATTTCATAATACATCTGTGCAGTACATTTAAGCTTATATTTGTGAAGTAATGCCTACCAGCAATGTGGCCTTGTCACAATGTAACTTGAACTTTGATCTGACAAATCATGGGATATTCTAAAGCCATGGGAGGAAATAGGGGCATCAGACCATTTTCTTGTTGGCGTTTTGATGCTGATAGAATAAGCCATGATCAAGCTCTATATTATGATTAGAACCTAAACGCAACATAATGCAGTATTTGAAGGTCGAGGGTGGGAAGTTAAATATGATTTGAGCCGAAAAATGCACCTACTGTAATCAACTCATCAGTCACAGACTGCCTCAAATGGTCCTTTTTTGCCCGACTGCCCACCACCTGTCTATCAAACAGCGTCCGTTCAATCGGTCACCTGACAGATCCAAAGAAAGAGAGCCATTATAAAACAGAAAAGGCAGCCAGTCTCCGGGCAGGATTGCAATCTGAGCTGCACGTGCAGCCCCTTAGTTGTCAGGACCCTTTCACTTTCTCCAAGCACGCCCACGCTCCAACTACCAGGGACCAACAACTCTGTGGTGCCCTGCAGTGCAGTCTTCATGCCCCACACTGGAGAGCCAGCTTCCAAGTGGGCCACAGGCATTCACAGGTTATTCAAATTCAGATCCCAGGTTTTCTCCAGCAGTCTGTACAGTATTACATTAATAACTTCAAGCCTGACCTTTACATTTATTTATATCAGGGCACATGCTGCCTCTCCTATGATAATTTTATGTTTTGCAGCCAAGTCTTCTTAATGAGGATATAAGCCAGCCTAAACACAATTTTGGTTATACCCATTAATGGTCAAACTAAAAATATATATTTTCTGAAACAGGGTGAATGTCTTCTGATTCTTGAATATGAGAAACCAGGAATCTGGTACACTTCAGCTATATTTAACAATTTCATTTTAATTACAGGGCCCTTTTTTTAACCACGGAAAAGACTAGAGTTGAGGTGCAATGCTTGTCTCAGTGTGCGGTAAACTATCGCAGTATGTCTAAAAATGAGCTCTCTAGAGCAGTCTTCTACCATTCTGTCAACTCCAGACATTCACAGTGTTGACTTTGCTGAGCAGATCCACAATCCTTTCTCCCGGCAGATATGATGGCTGACCTTGTGATCCACCTCACTTTTCTGCAGTTGGATCAGAGATCTTCAGTTACCCATGATTGCATTTTATTCTTGGCGAGCTGGAGTTCTGTGCTGGTGATCCCCTGTGGGGACTGGAAGGAAGTTGGCCAAATCAGCCCGCGTTTGAAAGTACATGCTAATCCCACACACTACACCCTGTTTCTCATATCATTGGCAGAAAAGCCTTAATGTACGAGTTAACAAAGGGGTCCGGATTCTAACAACATTCTGGGAGCAGCCCACATGACATGGAGTATGTGAGCTGTCAGCGGGTGTCCTTATCAAAGACACGTGTCGGTTGATTCAAAACAGCCAGCAGCAGTGTCCCACGCTTTCTTTATGGATATATCCAGTCTTGGATCACATGCTCAAACTCATACAAAACGTCTCCAAGGACTTCCTCGAAGAACATTAACAGTGTATTTAGAATGTATCCTGTCACTTAGTAAAACAGCCAGACGACACATGAGAGAAATTATGGGAAACATTGTGCATTGAGAAATATCCTCTTAGATGAGAATGTGGTGTATGTTAAAATATGCTTTCTCTCACACATTCACAGATAAACTTAATATGTATTCATAGGTGAAGGTCACCTGCTTTTCCTGACTCTGACATGTGGCACAAACATTTATTCTCAGTAAAATGTCATTGTGGATCTGTGGTAATTTGTATGATCAATAACAAAGCCTGTTATACATGCGCCAGATAGACGAAGTCATTTGCCTCCAATTATCTATTCCCAGCACATTTGCTACCTTTAATAGGCCCTGTGAAAGGCTGAAAACAGCCGATACGAAACACATTACTCACATTCCTATTACTCACAATGAACTTTTGAGGCAATGTTTATTTTTTATGTACAATTAATCAGGAGTAACCTGCGGATTGAAAGGTCCTTGCTGAGATAAAACGATAAACAAATAAAGATTAGCCCGGGGAAGTAAAATGCCTGATTTGCTAAAAAGGAAATTGAATGTAATTAGATGTAATAATAATTATAACAACAATAAATGTAAATGACTCTTCTGAATTCTAAATATTGGGTGGGAGAAACCAAAAAGCATAATGCAGACAGAGGTGGAGATCATATATTTTGCTATTTACGTTTATTTGTAATGCAGTCCTTACAAAGATAGTACATTAAACAAAAAAATCTCACTGAGCCCTATATGCAGCAAACTGTCCTATCCCAATGCTATTGAATACTATCACAGTGGGTAACTATTTACATTATGTGCAAGTAATGTCACGCCACCTGATGGGAAGATGATGACATCACTACTGCGCTACACAGCCCCACCTATTGATCAGCCATCATGCCAGGACACTGGCTGGGAGGCAGTGTGTCTGTTAAGAAAGCCAGGAATGCCTGCTGGGTTCCAGGGGATTAGTTCTCAGCACACGGGGGTCTCTGATACTGCGGTACCTTGTTGATTTGTTGTATTGGGCTCACTGACTTCTTCCTCCGCACTCCGACTCTGCTTTGCGGCACTGCCAACACCCCACGGACAACTTCTGTGGACACCTCTGCCACTGCCTTCTGCAAGGTCCCCAGTGCTGTAATGTATACTTGATACTACAGTCTCTCTTTTACTTGTCCCCTTAGAAAAGCTTGCAGCACCAGCACCTCCTCCAGGTAGTCACAGGGTGTGCAGTTTAGTCGACAGCACACCCAGTTTTTGCCTTTTCCTGTCATTAGCCGGTGAGGACATGGCAGAAGTGAGTTGGGACCTTGCCAATGCACAGCTGGAGCACAACAAGCTAGTGGAAGACTTCCAGTCTTGCATCTCGAATGATCTGTAGCATTCTTTCCTCCAATGCTAATCTTAGCTGCACCCGTATGGGACCAGCCTCCATGATGCCGTCTCCAGTTGGTTCTTTTCAGTCTCTCAGTGACACTCTCTGTGGAACTGATGGTCCTCTGTTGTGCTGTGCTTGGGGCCGTGGTATCTCCATGGCCTTCCTGGAC
The DNA here is from genome assembly GCF_023856365.1 of Brienomyrus brachyistius. Classification (NCBI taxonomy): domain Eukaryota; kingdom Metazoa; phylum Chordata; class Actinopteri; order Osteoglossiformes; family Mormyridae; genus Brienomyrus; species Brienomyrus brachyistius. The sequence goes on along the minus strand of NC_064545.1, from coordinate 2,753,100 downwards.
CACGGCATCAGTCAGGCTTCGCCCTGCACACCACTGTGAAGCTCACCAAGCTTTCAGCCTCGATGAGTCACTCAATGTCTGCAAAGTTATACAGAAAAGTATAGCGATACTTTATTCATTCCCATGGGAAATGCCTCATCATACTTTCCATGAGGTACACAGAGTCACGTGTATGACTTTCCTTGCTCTTGGATGTGTTGAGATAGAGGTCTCCTATCCCACTTCTGACACCACTGTGACGTCAGGCAGCCACAGATTGGGCCCACATATTTTGTTCTTTATCAGCTGAACAATGTTTATATTGAGAGCTGTTAGGCTTGGTGCTGTCCGCCCTTGCTCTTCTGTCTTTTCTCATTTGGCCAGCAGGCATCACTGGTCATCCAGCATTTCATCTCCCCATCCTATAGCCCTTCAGCCCTAGTGTATTCACCTAGCTTCCTAGCCCACTGCATAGCTCAATGGGTTGCGTGTATGGATCTGAGAGTGTTAACCCTCTGGTTGTGAGTTCAAGACTGGCCAGTGGCTACACTCATCTGTTCATTTGTTTTCTATTTTGTTTCCCAGTTATAGGTTTGCCCTACTTGTGTCGTGTTAACTTCTGGTTCCTTGTATATTTTGGTTCCATGTTATTTAACATAGTGTACTTAATTCCCAGTGGTGAGTGTTTCATAGTTTCAGTGTTTGTAGAATTCCCTAATTCGGTCCTTGTTAATTCACCTGCTGATCGTTGCACTGGTCCTTTAGTGATTGGTTAATTTGATTATGATTTACCCTTGTCCTTTGTTTGCCATTGTCAGGAGGGAGCAATCTCTGGAAAGGACATCATGTTCAGTAAAGTAGAGGGAAAGCACAAGAGAGGAAAGTCCTGCACAAGGTGGATTGACACAGGGATTGGAATAATGGGTTCAAATGTGGAGGAAATGGTGAAGATGACTCAGGATTGGACAACATTTTGTACACAGGGTTGCTATGAGTCGAAACCGACTCAACGACCTAACTACTACCTACTACTTTGTTTGCTGTAGTTTTCTTTGTGTATTTAAGTACCTGCTCTCACTCTGTTTGTTAGTCAGTCATTGTATTTAGTTACTGTGTATTTGTCGCTCTGTTCTCTTGCTCAGTTCCCTAGTTTATTTGCATTGTGACTTCTTTTGTTGAAGATTTTATTTCACCCATTTTGTTTTGATCCCTTGTTGTCCCTTTTTGTGTGCTTTCCCCAGTGTTGTTAGTTCCCATAATAATCCCTCTTTGTCTTCGAGCCATTTGTGGATTGTCACTCTTCCTTCCACCTGCACCATGCGACGGCATGACAGTCAGCATATTCATCAAAAATAAAAATCGAGTCAAGTGGGCTTTATTGTCATACCATCCAAATACAGGTATATAGTAGCAAGAAATTGCATTTCCCCAGGACCATGGTGCAACATACAAACAGCAGCAACAGGGGGGGGAGGGGGCATTAGCAATACTTAAAATGCAAAAACACAGGACTAGGGCAAAAACAGGGCGGCTGGACACAAGGGTTTAAATATATCATGCATTGTTATATATGTCTAACACCACCGAACAGCTTCACAGTGGGAAACTACATTCAGTGGGAACACAAACTTGATTCATTCCGGAACGCTGGTCGATTTGCTATTTGGTAAAGTTCCATAATGAATAAGGTTAATTAATTTAATCCTTTCCAGGGCCCCAAATGATTGCCTATTTAACCTTATCTACCTATCCAACTAATGATAAAAAGCATTAACAATCTAAAACGAAAACATACATGAAAAACCACACATACAAAAGCAATAAACACGAAATAAGTGACAATCCCATACTCCGAAGCGAGAGCCGATAGATATGCACCACCTTCAAGTCTCACTATAATTTTTTTAAGTTCTACAGTTACTCTCCTACTTTCCTCTTTGGTTTGCTGCTGTCATTGTTCACTTTCTTAGGGGCCATGACTACTGTATCACTAAATGTACTGTAGATAAAGACCAAAAAAATTCACACTGAACACAATTTTTCCATGTCAAACTTGGTCAAGAGGTACCATGAAACAGAGAGATTGGTAGGCATCAACATTCAAGTAGGTCCATTTGCTTTTGTGTCAGCCCATCAGAGAGGCGTCTTGATCTGAACAGGTTTTAGCAGATGTTTTGTTTTGTTGTGTTCCTAGTTTTCAGTCAAGCTGTACAGTAGTTAGATTTTTATTGAGCCACCCGTTCGAGGTCCAAAATGGTAGAGTTGACCGCATCATGATCCCTACAAGGTTTAGCATGAATGGTTGAGTTTCAAGATTTAGGTTGAGGTAGAATTCGTAAAAAATTCAACAGACCCATTCAATATTCGAGTTGGTCAAACCAAGAGGCATTTGAGTTCCATGGTGTCACGTCCCGATCGTGCCACTCCTCCTGTGTGCAGCGCACCCTCGTTAACCACTTGTGGAATCCCGGCTGTTTCTAGTCTTGTCTAATTGAGTTCCTGTATTTAAGTGCTTCCCTGTTAGTCTTTCCCCAGTCCTGTCATTAACGTTACTGCCTGTTCTTCCTTGTGCTCTGCATTGTTTTCCCAATAAATCCCTCGTTCCCCGATCCTGCAGCTCCTTCTGAACAAACAAATTTATTTTTGTATAGCGCATTTTCACAACATTACATTGTCTCAAAGCGCTTTACAGCATCCCTGCCCAAATCTCCCAGTGAATAAGCCAGAGGCGACAGTGGTAAGCAAAAACTCCCTAGAAGGAAGAAACGTTGGGAGGGACCAGACTTAAAGGGGGAGCTCATTCTCCTAGGGCCGGCAAGGAGAGTCAAATCGGAGAGATGGCTAAGTGGCAAGTCACACAGTCTAAGTCATAAAATATGAGTCACAACCGGGGAGCAGGGAGGTGATGACAAGCTGGTGATGGCGCTCCTTCAGATCGCCAGGCAACCAGTAGTAAGGCAGCCGGGCACACATGGAGGACAACACAGGCAGAAGGGCGAGCTGGACAGAAGGAAGTCATGCGTAGTGGAGACGTCACATGTAGCAGGGTGTGCAGGATATCTTGATTCTCGTACTTCCCTGGCCCGTGCTCCCCCCGTGGTGTGACACATGGTTCTACTGTATGTTGCAAATAATGTTGTTTTGCCTGATGGGAAGGTGGCTCTGTGAATACAATATCATTAAATGTATATTCAGATTATGCTTAGGAAATACCTTGTAAATGTGTTAAGATTAAACAGTGATCCCAATGATCCCAATTATTCTTTTTGGCAGTATATTTGGACAAAATAGAACCAATATGACAGTTTTTTTAATCTATAAGGTCAAAGAACCATAAATCACCACCCTTTACAGTCCACCTGTTTAAAAGGTTGTCAAAGGACTGCCTCATAAATGTATAATTCTTTTATATTTCAATGGCATTGACCACTGCAGTCAATTTGAAGGTAAGCTTGGCCGAGTACAGGTCTTCTCAGAATTAAATGGATCCCTTTTCTCTGCCAGACTTTCTCTGGTAATGCATTACAAGAGGTCTTTCATGTAATTTTAAGTGTGTAATTGAGTTGCTTCAGGCTTGATAAAGTAAGATTAGTAATAATCAATAGGCCATGGACATAATTTAAAAAGAGATATCCATCCATTCATTTTAGTAACTGATAATCCATTTTGGTTTGAGCTGATTAGAGACCAGCTCTAGGAGTCTTTAAAAAAGTATAAGGCTATTTCTGCTGAGCTCCTATAAAGACACATGATGAGAAAATAGAGACAGAAGAATGTGGACAGAGTAAAAAGAAATTTGAGAGATGAAACTGCAAAGTGCACCACAGAGAGAACAAGTTTTAAACCTGTGAACCAGCTACACAGCTGGGCTGCTATCCTACCAGATATAACCCACACATATGGATCTGCAGGGTAACATCATATCTGAGTTGCTATCCTACCAGATATGACCCGC